>NC_050579.1:50857384-51077384 GCF_011100635.1 Trichosurus vulpecula
CCTGCCAAGCCTTAATCTATTGTCCTACAGGTTCTAGCCTAGACACTACTGCTGCCAGGGTATGTGATCTTGGACAAGTTATACCTCAAGTACATACCTCTCTGTGCCTCAGTGTTCTCATCTGTAAACTGAGAGGCTTATAGTAAAGGATCTTTATCTCTAACATTCTGTGGTTAGTAGGTTACTGCCAGTTCTCCTCAGACTTCTGGTGTAAATTCACTCCATTTTCTACCAAGCAAATATAAATTTTGCTTCTCACACTTTCCAATCATCTACTAGGATTTTCATGAAAATCAATCAAGGCTAAAATGAGAGCATAGAAAGGCCATAGAAAACTACCTTAAGGGGAAAACATCTCACACAAGAGTTCTCAACCCACTGAGAACCCATCACTTAAATCCAAACAAAGCTAGGTGGTAGTGTGTCGTATGAGTTCTCTATAAGGGAACAAGAAGAATGAGGTGCTCACTTCTCGCAAGCATAGCTTTTCAGTAACCTGAATAAAGGTTTGTTTTTCTGAGATAACCACGTGACAGCTCTCTCTACTCAAAGAGAAGGCTGATGGTCACCTGCTCATGTTGGGCAAGAGAGGATGATCTGGAGGCACACAAATAAGCTGGAGGACTTTTCAAAGAATCAAGGCATCCCACCTATGCCAGATTTGGACATGGAACTGAGTAAAGCAAGATAGAGATATCTTTGTCAGCATCTTTGTGGTTGCAAAGTAAGCTTCAAATCTGGTGAACAAGCAGTGAACTTACATTAAAGTTTGAAGCCTGCTATAAGGGTTTACTATAAGAACCTATCTTATCTAATTATCCCTATATGTAAAATGTCAAACTGATTAATAGTGATTGGAATAGAGTAGGGGTCCTAGTGAGTCATATCTCATACCCCAGAGGTAAGATGTGAACCTAGATGCTCTAACTTGAAAGCCACTGTACTGTCCCACTGCCTCATGAAGCAATTTGTCCTAGATCTCATAACCAAATCCAAATTGATGCAACTTTCTAGGTCCAGACCAAGTCCCAGCTGCTTCATTAAACTTTCCCCACACAATTTCAGCTCTCTCTTGGTGGAATAGAAAGAGATCAGTTCTGCCTCTACTAGCCAAGTGATCCTTTTCAAGTCACTCTCTCTGTGGGTCTCAGTTTCTTTATCTCTAGAATCAAGGGGTTGTACCAGTAACTTCTGAAGCTTCCATCCAGCTCTAACATTTTATGATATATTTGTGAGCAAGCTCAAAATTCTGTAGCATGTCTTATGTGTGCTTTTGAATAAACGCATTTTGGGCACAGTGTATACTGTCTTGTCATTATTAAGTGTTTTATTTGTATAGGTCTGGCCTCCCAAACTAGACATTCTTTGACGGTAGGATTCTGATCTTGTTTCATGTATCCATCATTGCTCCTAGCAGTTCGGAGCATAGAGTAGTTACTCCGCAAATGCTCGTTGGATTTCATTGAATTTCATCTATGCGCATCGGTTTAGAGCAGTCAGCAGATGCTTTAACACTATTTTCTATTCCATAGGAAGAAGCGGAGGCAGAAGCCCCTCCACCAGAGCCCCCCTTTATTCCCACTTTCCAAAGATTAAATATTTCATGTCCTAATGGGCTGGCAGTGACCTTCCTTGGCTACCTTTCTCCAGGTTAGTACTTAGATGCATTTTAAGGACTATGGATACAGTCAGATCATAACTAAGAACAATATATTTCCCCTATCAGAGACATCCCATATCAAAAAAAAATTGGTTACATGTTCAAGGTTACTAAGAGGTAACCTGGCATAGTGGACAGAGGGCTATCCTTAGAGTCAGGAAGATTTGGGTTCAGGTCCTACTTTGGACACCTACTAGCCGTGTAACCCCAGGCAAATAACTTAACTTCTCAAAGTCCAGGCTATTCTCTAAGACTACAAATTACATACATGCAAGATCTGCCTCAATGAAGGGAGTTTCCACACCAGAAGTTCACTTCACTGGCAAAATCACGAGCCCTGATTATCCCCTTCCCCTCAAAAAAAGGTAAAATATTCAAGGTTATTTCCATGTCCTGACAGATGCTCCCCAGAAATAGCACTTTGCTGACGTTATTACAGTGAATTCTATTAAATAAAAAAGTCCTTGTAACAGTTGCCCTCAACAACACAGTACTGCGCACAGTAGGTGCTTGGTATAAGCAGAATGAAAGAGTAGATCAGAGGAGGGAAGAGACAGGGAAAAGAAAGACAGAAAGAAGGAAAGGAGAGAGGATAGGAGGGAGGGAGGGAGAGGAGAGGGGAGAGAGCTTTATTATCATTATTCCTAGGTCTTCTGTATGCAGGCTTATCCACAGATTGTTGTTTCTCAATAACACTATGAATACATTATTACCAACCTCGCCCCAAAGTCACTAAGTCTTGTTGTCACGTCATTTGGACAAGTGCCCACTGATAACACTGTTCTGATGAAACTAGCTGCCTCTCTGGATAGCACCAGCATCAAAGAATGTTAGATCTGGAAAGGACTTTGGAGATCAGAACAGTCCAACTGCTCTATTTTGTAGATTGGGCAAGAGTTGTTAATAACAATAATAACCACCATAACGATAGCATTTTATAGCACCTACTGTGCGCTAGGCACTGTGCTAACTGCTTTACAAATACTATGTCATCTGTTCTTCACAACAAGCCTGAGAGGTAGGTGCTATTGTAATCCACATTTTACAATTGAGGAAACTGAGGCACATAGCCTTTAAGTGACTTGCCCAAGCTCACCCAGCTTGTAAGTATTTAAGGCCAAATTGGAACTCAGGTTTCCCTGACTCCAGGCCTAATGCTCTATCCACTGTGCCACATAAGTGCCCTGCCATCATCTAGCTGGTCCAGAATTAGATCCCTGAAGTCCTAACTGCCAACCCAGTACTTTTTCTCCTTCATAAATAGCCCGCATACCCAAAATAACAGGAAGCCTCCCTCTTAAGTAAAGTCTAAATTCAATAAATCAACTTGGCATCTTGGTCGTCCTATCTAGTCTATTAAAGTGACATCTCCCTGTACAGATTTCAGCATGAGATGTCAGGGACTGCATACAATATCATTAGAATTTTCAGCATCCTCAGATTAGATGCCTATATTTGAATTACTTGGTCAGGTGCTTTCCTCCTTTGAGTCTGTCTGGGAGCTGGCCATAGAGGAAATGAGAGCTTTGAGGAGAGGCAAAAATGGAGGATTCATTTTTTAGTATGGGACACTGCCCTTGGGTAAGTCACATAACTTCACTGGGCCTCAGTTTCCTCATCTGGACAATGAAGGAGTTGGACTAAATGACCTCTAAGATCCCTTCTAGCTCTGCATCTATGAGTCTATGATCCTTTAGCTATTCCAAATTTGTGATAACCTTATCAACAAAACGCTGGCCATGGCATAGAAACAACCTTGTTCGACAGTGCCAGAAGTTATAATGGTTTTCATTAAAGCAAGCACATTAAATCCCAGCTCCATAATTCTCCTGTACAATATCCAGTTCACAAATCATCTTCATCTTTAGGTCCACACATTGGGGATGATGAACATACCTGGGACATCATGGTTCGGCAGAGTTATCCCCAAAAGGTGAAGTACTCTCAGACGCATAAAACCGTGACACCACCAATAGAACAGGAGATATCCAGAGTTATTAACAGTCAAGGGACTGTTGTCAAGTACATGTTGGATGGGTCCACACAGGTAAAGAAACTTGCTGGAGTTTTGCATGCATTTGAGACACCAGAACTTACCTCCTTCATAGGAGTTTGAAATCCATGGCAATCAATCAATTGTTCTTACTCTAAGCTGAATTACCACAAGAGATGGATCAGGGAGACAGAGGGAAGGATGACAGTCAGAATATTTGAAAAGAGAATCGAATATCAAATTGATATAGTATCATTGGGGAGATAAAACTGATCTATAGAAATTCAAAGAGAAATAGTGGGACTGGCTTGTTGGCATAAGATCAGTGAGTGATGTAGATCTAGAAGAGACCTCAGGGAGAGCCCAACTCTCTCCTTTAGCAGATGAAGAAAATAAGACCCAGACAGGATACTTGCCCCAAGATTCACATGGGTGGTAAGTGGTAGAATGGAGATTTGAAACCAAGTCATATGACTTCACATCCAACATTTCCCACTTTACCAAGTTCCTCTCTCTCAGTATGTAGGTAGAAAAGGTCTGAGTCCAATATCTCCTATATGAGGCAGGTAGCTCTATAACTAAAAAAGTTAAATGTTAAGCCAAAATTGGCACAAGCAGCAGAGAATCGATCCATACTTTGTGGCATCTCAGTTTCAGAGACTGCATTGAGTGCACAATCATCAGCAAGCAAAAAAAAAAAATTCATGCACCAGTTCTCCCTCTACTTTATATAGCTTTTTCTTTTCTTTTCTCTTTTCTTTTCTTTTGGCTTGTAGCTTTTTCAAGTTAAATAATGTACTGCCCGTGCAGTAGCTGACCCTGATACAAGTAAACAATACTGAATGAATTAATAAAGGCATTTGGCATGTAAAAGTACAGGGAATGACTTTCCCTGATACTCATATCTTACTCATTTGTCCCTTTCCTCCCCCCTCTTCCTTCTCTGGGATCTTTCTCTCTTGATTTCCACCTTTCATCCACCACTCCTAACTCTTCTATCTTCAGACTTACTCTTCCCACTGATAAGTTATGTCTGCTCAGACATGCTCAGCTCTCCTTTATCCTTTTGAAAAATTCAAAGACTCAGAAAATCTTAGAATTTGAGGCAACCTCAGAAGCCATTTAATTCAATTTAATCCATCCTACCTAAAGAGGGTTCATCATCTAGGCTAGAAGACCTCCAGTGATAATAAATTTATTGCTTTTTGAAATACACTAGTCTAAATTTTTCATCTTGTTTTGAAGGTGCACCTATACCAGTGCCTGGCACAGAGTAGGCATTTAATAAGTGCCTATTGACTTGTCTTACTGACTTAGTTGTTAGGAAGTTTTCCCTTCTATCACGGTGAATTTACTTCTTGGTGGTTTCTACTCACTGTTCCTGGTTCTGGCCTTTGAGGCCAAGTGGAAACTGTCTAATCCTTCTACCATGTGCCAGACCATTATGTAGGGCAGCAATCACATCTTCCCTAAGTATTCTCTCCTACAGACTAGAGAAGTAGTTGTACTTACTTTAATGTATCCTTATATGTGATAGACTCGAGGTGCATAAGTACATTAGTTGCATAGTACAGTAGAAAAAGCCTTGATTTATAGTCAGAGGGACCTGAGTCAGAAACCCAGTTCTCTTACCATCAGTGTGATTTTGAACAAGTGGCATATCCTCTCTGGGCCTCAGTTCCTCTTCTATAAGAAGAAAGGATTGGATTAGATGGCCTCTAAGCCAAACGGTGCTTATCTTGTTGTGTGTGTGTGTGTGTGTGTGTGTGTGTGTGTGTGTGTGTGTGTGTGTATACTTTCCAGCTAATCATTGTCCTTTCTAAATGGTAGCATTCAGAGGAGATTTCAGATTTGAACAGTTTCCTCAAATAAATAATCAAAGTCCTTCCACCAAGAATTCAAGGTCCGCCATGATTCAGCTATAATCTATTTTTCTCATTTTATATTCCAATATTTCCACTCATTTACAAGGCTCTTTAGTTAAACAGGACTAATTCTTCTTCCTTGAAAACACCCCAACCTTTAGCACTCCTGGAATTTTTCTTTTACTGTTGCCCCTGTTTGGAATATGTGATCTAGGGAGAGTCACTCTATTTGTCTGGGCCTGTTTCCTCCTCCATAAAATAAGGAAGTTAAGCTATTCAAGGTCTCTTCCAGCTCTATATCCTTGATCTTGTTTACATGCTTCCATTAATCTTCTGTAAAAGATCCATCTTCTGTGGTCATGAGGATCCATTAAATAGATTAAAATACTGTATGATATATCATGAGAGACAGCATGGTGCAGTGGGTAGAGAGTTGGTCTTGGAGCTAGGAAAATGTGGGTTCAAGCTCTGCCATAGATTGGCTATGTGACCCTGGGCAAGTCAGGTGGTGCTTTAGGCAACTCTCTAAACCATGAGTGGCAGAAAAGCTGTTGATTTCCATTGGTAGAGGGAATCTCTTTACCTGGGAATTCTATGTATTCCTGAGATCACAGGTCTAGTCCCTATGATAAAAGTAGGAAAATAGTGTCTGACCAATCACAGAAGGAATATCTAAGTTGTTACAGTAGTGATGTGATCAGAAATCCTTACATATGAGAGTTCAACAAATTTTATTACAATTATTAATTCAAACAAGGCCATTCAGTTGCCTACTGGCTCCGTCAAGTGATTAGAATCTGCTGGCCTATTAGATTGTTATGTAGTAATAAATTAGGCTTCCAAAAAGAAGTTGCTAGAAATCTCACAGAAACTATATCTGACCCAAGAGCCATATGTCCAGGAATTAGTGTTTTTTCTCCTTCGGGCCTCAAAATTTCTCTTTTCTATATCGGCTCTCAAATCAGTTTTAGTGTGATAATCTATTCTTTATCGTTTTACCATCTTACTTTGTGACGACTAACCTGAAATGTCAGTGTTGTCTTTAGATACTCTTTGCAGATGGCGCAGTGAGTTACAGTCCAGATTCTGGTCCTGTCTGTGCCCACTCGGACTCTTCTACAACCCCAGGTTCAACAGACTTGAGATACTCATTTTGTCTACCGAAGTCAGAAAATGCCCCATCTGATGCCATCAGCATAAAGAAAGGTGATGTTGGTTGCCTTTGTGCAATCAGAGTGGCTACAAGAATGATTCTAAATGATCTAAGAACCAACCCCTTCCATATGCATCATTGCAGGCTGGAAGAACTTGAGTGTACATTTTTACCTGACCTTTGAAAAATCTGCTATTTTTTCTGCTTTCATTAGAGCCATGAAGTCACAGGGCTAGAGCTGGACCTAAGCATTCATCTAGTCCAACCCCAGATGAGAGAACTGAAGTCCAGGGAAGTTAATCAATTTACTTAAGGTCACACGGAGGGTGTCAGAGGCAAGATTTGAACCCAAACCATCTAACTCTAGAACTGGTACTCTTTCTACTGTATTGTGCTACTGGCTAACTGTTTTCAAGACAGTTGATTCTTGATTTTCCACATTAATAGAAATGAGTCATGTCATAGATCATTCAAAACTTGATTATCTTAAAAACCATTTATCTCTGGTTTTGGATGACCTTTTTGTACTTGCATTTGAATGTGGGTGTGTCTGATGACACATGGTTTCAGAAGGACATTCCCTCCTATGGCATTCCTATAGCTACATTTCAAGCTTTATTCAGTAAAACTCTAGTATACGCCTACCATGTGCCTTGGACTATGTTGGCAATTGGGAAACAATATTTTTGCTTTTTTAAAAAATACGTAACTATCTTCCATTAGAGGGATATAACATGAACACAAAGAAAGAATAATTCAGGGTAGAACGTGATGCAGACAAGAGAGGGATACAAAGAAAATACTCTAGGAACGTTTGGAGAGGGAAGAAGTACCTTGATACCAAATTGCGGTGGATTGTGTAGACTCCTTACTTCCCCAACTAGTCTACAAGTTCCTGCAGAACAAATCATGATTTATGGGATCTTCATATCACCTACAGGACTTAACAGATGGTAAAGACTCAATTAATATTTGTTAAGTGAACTGATGTTCTGAGAATTCATGATGTTTCAGGTAAGAAAAAGAAGCCATACTTAATAACCAGACAAAAGAAACTGGGTAACTGTCCACACTGTGCCCTATTCAGCGCTACTCACTCTCCACTGCAGGCTAGGCATGGCATAAAACATTCTATTTGGGATAGAAGCCATCTCCAAAAGGAGAAGCTAAGCTTTTGAGCGTAAGTTGGGGGTTCTGTTCTTGTGTTATATTTTATACCGTGATTACTTTCTTTGGGGAGTGACTGTTTGGGGGATTGGCTAAAATAAAAAAAAAGATATCAGACCTTCATTAGGAGTATACAATCTCTTTAACCCCGTGGGCTATCAGTACAAATAATGCCCATGAGTGTCATTGGAAGACCTAAAGCTTAGACAGAGAAGAAATGGGGGAAATGAAGAGGAAAGTAAAATAAAAGAGGAGAAAATGAATAAAGGAGGAAGCTGTAAAAGAGATAGGAGAGAATAAATAAGGGAAGAAGAGATGAAAGAAAAGAAAACGAGGGGAAAAGTGAAAATTATACAACTTGGCACTTGGTAAGGCACAGTAGAATGTGAACGCCCAGAAGGTAAGGACTATTTATATTTTTATATTCCAAGTACCTAGCACAATGATTGGCATGCAGTAGGTGTTTAATAAATGTTTTTGATTGATTAATCAGTTGATTGGCACCCCTGAAATAAGGTGCTTATTCCACCCCCAAAAACCAAAGAACAGATGTGAAACAGATGTGACTTTCCCTCCTAGACTAACACAGAGTAGCAACTTAGGTAAAGATGCCCTTTCTTTCCAAGCTTGATGGCTGTCAGACCCATATATTTCTAGGACCACAGGAGGCAATAAAGTTCCTTAAAAAGAAAGCAGCATTGATTTTCTTTTTAAACAGATTTTATTGATATCATTTGATTTAATATCATTTACCTTTCCCTTAACCCAGGGATGGTGAACCTGCAGTCTCCAGACCACACGTGGCCCTCTAGGCCAAGTTTGGCCCTTTGAATCCAAATTTCACAGAACAAATCTCCTTAATAAAAGGATGTGTCCTGTAAAACTTGGTCTCAGTCAAAAGGCCACACCCAAAGACCTAGAAAGCCACATGTGGCCTTGAGGCTGCAGGTTCCCCACTCCTGCCCTAACTCTTCCCAGAGAGCCATAGCTTATAACAAAAATTTTAAAAGTAGAAGAGAAAAAAAAATTCAGCAAAGCAAATAGACACATTGAAAAAGACTAATGTTATATACATAGTATTCCACACCTGTGGATCCTCAGCTCTTCAAAGGACCTGGGAAGATATCTTCTCATATCTCTTTTGGCCGGGCAAGTTCTATTCTCCTAAGTTCCATAACATTCAGTTTCCATTTAAATTGTTGTAGGCATCATGTATATTGTATTCCTGGTTCCAATTACTTCACTTTGCATCAGTTCATATAAATCTTTTCATGTTTCTCTATATTCATCATGTTTGGCATTTTTATAGCATAGCAGGATTGCTTTCCACAATGACTTCACCAATTCATGCTTCACCAACACTGCATACATTATTATGCCTGTCTTTACAATCCCACCATCATAGCCTGCTCCCATCTTTTATCACTCTTCCCAATTTCTCTGTGTACAATGAGACCTCAGTGGTTTTTTTTAATTTTCATTTCTCTTACTATTAGTGAGTTGGAGTGTTGCTTTGTATAGTTGGTAGGAGTTTGCAATTCTTCTTTTGAAAACTTTATTCATGTCCTTTGACTAACTGAATAGGGTGGTGATAGTCTAACTGTACTCTGCCTTCATCGGACTTCATCTAGAACAGGGGTGGGGAACCTGTTGCCTCGAGGCCGCATGCAGCCCTCTAGGTCCTCAAGTAGGGCCCTTTGACTGAATCCAAACTCTAAATTCCAAAAGGATTTGTTCTATGAATTTTGGATTTTGGCCTCGAGGCCACAGGTTCCCCACCACCAATCCAGAATATTGTATTCAGTTCCGGACACTAAGGTTTAAGAAGAACATTGACAAGCTGTAGATTGTACACTTGGGGGCAAGTAGCATGATAAAATGCCTTGAGACCATATGAGACCAAAACATATGAGTATCAGTTGAGGTGGATGTTTAGCCTAAAGAAGGGTATACTCTTGGGAGGGACATGATAATTGTCCCAAAGTATTTTAAGGTCTTTCATAGAGAAGAGGGATTTGATTTGTTCTTTTTGACCCCAGGAATTGGAAGCAGAAGCAGAGGGTATAAGTTACAAAATGTTTAAGCTTGATGTCAGGAAAAACTTTGTAACACTTAGAGCCTGAAAGTAAAATGGATTGCCTGGAGAAGTTGTGGGTTACATGTCCTTAAAGGTCTTCAAGCAGAGACTGAACACCCACTTATTGTGGAGATTTGTTTGTTGTGTGAGTTAGATTAGATAGTCATTGAGGTTTCTCCTAACTCTCAAATGCTATGATTTTGCAAAACAAGAAGCATACAGGAAAGTGGGGAATTTTAATCTAAATGAAGATCATTTTTTTTAAATAATAGACTTTACGTGACTAAGGCAAAGGCTTTTTATGGTATATTTAGTATGCACAGATGTTTCAATATACTTATGTTGACCAAAGTTAAGAATGAGTATATTTGAACTTCAGTTATTTTTTAAAGAAATAAACTTTATTTTACATACTTTATATGCTGCATTTACTTATATAATTCTCAACTCGCATAATTAGACATGCACATATATTTTATGGGGAAAAAATATTTTTCTTTTACTACGAAAATATGTTCTATCTATGCCAGAGCCAACACAAGCTTGAATTAAAGAAGCAATTGGCTGTTTGCCAGTAGCTGAAGAGAGGGAGAGGAAAAGGGTACTACTACAGATTGTTAATATTTATTCCTCCCCTTCTTGATTCTGTTTATCTTCTGTGGGTTCAAGGACATCTGGTGTCCAATAGGCCTCCAATTCTGTGGGGGAAATGTGAGCGTTGAGTTGGATCTGTTGCAGCTGCCTAGTCCTTCTTCCTCCAGGGGCTTCTACGCCCATAGCTAAAACCCAAAAGGAGGGGAAATTCTAAATGTAAACACCCCATTCAAATTATTTCCAAATCATTCCACTCTCTGCTGCTCTGTTTCGCAAACACATGAAGCCCATTAGCCTCATTACCTTGATTAAAGCAGCCCCTATTTTTGGGTATAAAACCAAGTGGGCATCGTCTGTTCACTCCTCACTCAACTGACCCACAGTCCGTTACTAACTTCTTGGTCTTACTTAACTTAAATTGACTTTGCATATCCATTAATCATCTTCTCTAGGGTGTGACAACTGCCTACAAAATTTAAATAAAAACAAACCTACCTATCCTTCATGACTCAGCTCAAATCCCAGTTCCTCCCTGAAACCTCAGTAGGAAATAGTCTTTCCTTTCTCAGAATTCTCAGAGCACTTTGTGCTTCTCTAATGTTCATGTGGAGTGTTTTATATATCCTATAAGTTTTTTTAAGGTGCTTTATAAATATGGGTAAAGGGGCAGCCAGGTGGTGTAGTGAGTAGAGCACCAGCCCTGGAGTCAGGAGGACCTGAGTTCAAATGCAGCCTCAGACACTTGACACACTTACAAGCTGTGTGACCTTGGGCAAGTCACTTAACCCCAATTGCTCGTCCTTCCCTCCTGCAAAATAAATAAATAAATATGTGTAAATATGAGTCCTTATAAGAACCAACACTCTCACTTCTTGACCTTAGGACACTTAGTCTGTCTGGTTTTCAGTTTCCTTATCTATAAAATGAAGGTGTTGGACTAGATTGTCCTTAAAGTCCCTTCTAATTATAAATCTATAATCCTATACCTGTGCTGTGTTGTGCAAAAATATTTTAATTAGGTTAATAACAAATAAACTTGTAAGGTAATGTAGCATTGATCAGAACAACGGTTACGTGAAAAATGCACCAAGTACCAATTAAGTGTGTATCATTGCTTGGCTACTACTTCCTAAACATTTCCTTTTACAGCTTTCTCTCTCATCCTCAAGGTAGCCCCAATAGGGAGGGAGAGATGAAACAAGTATTTATTAAGCACCTATTATGTGCTAGGCACTTTACAAATGTTATCTCAGTTGATCCTCACAATAACCCGGAAGGTGCTATTATTAATAGGTGCTATTATTATCCCCATTTTACAGATGAAGAAACTGAGTCAGACAGAAGCTAAAGGATTTGCCCAGGGTCATACAGCCAGGAAGTGGCTGAGGTCAGATTGGAATTTCTTGGTTCAGATTGGTCTTCTTGACTACAAGTTCAGTGCTTTCTCTGTTCACTGTGCCACCTTGCTTCCTACTCTCCTGCCATAAAATCTTAGCATACTAGACCACAGAAGAGCCTTGGAAATCCTCTTCAAATTCTTCATTTTGCAAATAATGAACAAAAAAGGGAAACAGGGTCACATATCTAGTAAATGAAATCCCAGTGACTCAAACCCTGGTCATCTGATGCCAAGTCCAGCGTACTTTCAAATCCACCAGGCTGCCTTAAAGCATTTGACTCCTTGATTGTTCGTCATAGTAAAAGTGCCACTTGCCTCCCCAGCACTTTCCCCTTTGACTCTAGTATCTTACTATCTACCTCAGAGAGATGGCTTTTCATATCTTGCCAGTCCTCAGCCTAAAGCAGTGCTTAGCCAGCTGGACAGAGCTCCAGACTCCGGACAGAGCTCCAGACTCCAGACTGAGCTTTCAGCTCAGCTCTCTCCTATCTCAGAATAGGGGGGAATTTCATGTGTCTTTCCCTGCATGTGAATGTTACAAACTATCCCTTGCTTCTTAAAAGAACTGCACCCTACTTTTCCCAGAAGAAATCTAAAATAATTGAACTAAACAGAGCAGGTATTAAAGATGTTACAGCAGATTGCTAATTTTTTTTAGAGTAGGATAAGGAAATGAGATCTAATATAAGAAACATCTACAAATTTTAGAGCAGAAAAATCATATTATAACTATTAACTCATTATAATATGTGATAATTAATGCATTACTATAACAAATATTTTCTGTACTCAGGTGGATTGAAGGGGAAAAGACTGGCAATTGTGGCTAGTAAAGTAAATAAGCAAGTATGTCTTGGAAAGATAATGTGGAGCAAGAACTCACAATTGACCAACTTTGTCATCAAGACATTCTCTTAGAATTTTTGAGTTTACTAACAGTTCCAAACATGTTTGGCAAATGTCTACATCAATTTCTATTCATGTAGGAATACGTTGAGGGAGTCAACACAAAGCAGAGAGTTTAATGTGGCACTCATCAATTCTGTTAAATGGCAGCAGAGATCATAGCAAAGATACAAAATTAGGTTTTATGTCAGAAAAAACTTCCTAACAATGATAAAAATCCCAAAATGGAATGGAATGTCTAGAGAAGTGAGGGGTTGTCCTTCCTTGGAGGTCGTCATGAAAACGCTAGACAATTGCTTGCTGAGTATGTTGTAATACTGATTTCTTTCACATATGTGCTGGACTAAATGGCTGCTGAGGTCTCTTCCAGCTCCCAATTCTGTGATCCATAGAATGATAAAAATATTAAGGCTGGGTTGATGTAGCCTCATTTATCCATGGAGAGCTTTTTTCAGAAGCATATATGAGAAAAAATAAAGTAAATGCCCACTGATTAGGAAATGCCTAAATTAGTAAATGCCTATGGTATAAGAAATGATGAATATAAAGAAGTCAAAGAAGCAAAGGAAGATTTATTGGAACCAAGACAAATAAGTATGAGCAGGAAAACTATATGCACAGTGACTACACAGATATAAATGGGAAAAAATAAACAGTAACAACAACTGAAGCAAACAGTGTAATTATGAAAAAGCTTATCCCAAAGGGAAAATGAACCTCTAAATGCATTTGACTTAACAAAATGATATCTTTGCAGAAGTAGGGGACCTTAGGTATGGAAAATGACATATACTACCAGACTTGGTTAATGCATTGTCTGGTTTTGCTGAACAGCTTTTTCCACCCCTTTTTTAATTCTTAGGTATAAGGTATTGCTCTGGGTAGAAGATTGGGTATAAAATAGATTCAGAAATGAAGGCAATGTACATTTTTTAAATCCACAAAAACTTTAATTTGAAACCTTTATGTGAAGTATGCTAGGCACTGAAAGAGATACAAAGATGAATAAGACACTACCTTTGACCTAACAGGCTTACAATGTAACAGGAGTGATAGACATGTATAGAAATAAACATAATAAAATATAGAATACAAGAAATGCAAAAAGTAAATCTTTTCCATGAGGTGTGTGTGCGTGCGTGTGTGTGTGTGTGTGTGTGTGTGACTGAAGCATATTGAAAATAATGATGACATGAGGTAGGATATCTCCTACTGCCCTATCTCCTACTGCACCTCTTTCAAGCACAAATGGTTGGTGTAGGTCTAAATAATTTAGCAATAATTTAGCAAAGTTAACTGTCTCTTGATTGGTGGTTGTCCTTCATTCTCAAAGAGAACCAAAATGACATCACTATGTTAGAGTCAAGTTACAGTGGGTCCAATTGTGGTGATCAGATCAATACAAGCTCAGAAGTCTCTCCCACAGGTTGGGCACAAATAGTCCATGTGAACATTTGGGGTGGATTCTCTAAATTTGTATGAGCACAATGCCTTCTTTGATGTGAGTATGCCATGCTGGGCAGTCTTTCACCAGCGTCTCCCATCTCATGTAATCAATTCCAAAGTTCTTCAAGAGAACTGTCACTTAAGCTCCAATAGAATATAAACTCCTTGAGAGCAGGAGCTGTTTCATTCTTGTCTCTGTATTTCTGGTACCTAGCATCATGTTTGACACATAGAAGGCACATAATAAATGCTAACTGATTGAGTGATTATTCTAAAGGCTGATTCTCCCAGCTTTATGCCAATGATGTTTAAGCAGATTTATTATATGCATTTTCAGGGTCAAGAAAATGCAATCCTAAGAAGTGCTGGATGTCTTTGGTTGTTATGATATCCTCCATTGAATCACTATTGGAAAGAACACTAGGCTGAGAACCTGGAGATCTGGGTGATAGTCCTGGTTCTGCCAAGAAACTTTGTTACTTGGGGCAAGTTTACCCCTCTAGTCTTGTTGTCTTCGTTTGTGTATTTTACCTAAGATCCCTTAACTTTCTATAATTATCTAATTTTACCTCCTAAATATCACTTAGACCTGGTAGAATGAAAGCTATGACTATGGCTCAGGATGGGTATATCTTAGGCACAAGAAACAGGATAGGAAAAAAGAAGGGTTGGGATAGCAATGTAGCATAGATGCATACTATAGACCACCTGGACAAAAAGAGAAAATGAAAAGTTTGAAAAATCACAATCCTGCCACAAAGACATAATATAGTTGCGATAGAGACTACAATTAACCTAAACATCTGAGCTTTTTTGTGCCAAAAGCAGAGAAGTTAATAACTTCTTGCTTGATTTTATCTTTCTAAAGGTAAAGGAAATAACAGTGAGATTTTGTTCAGAATCTTAGTCTAATTATCAGGGAGGAATTAATTGCTGGTGGAACCATGGGTGAAGGGACTATTCCATTCTAGAGTTTATGATTGGGAAGAGGAAATTTGAGTAGTCTGACCTGCACCCAACACTTTGAAAAAACAGGTTTCATTGGGTTAAGAGGAAGGCTAGTTAGTGTCCTATGGACTAAGAAACTTGAGGGGAAGTCATCCCAAGAGGGATGAAAGAGTTAAAAGAATGAAATTTTGAATGAAATAATGCCAATGAGGAGGAGAAATGGGTCTTGTTTGCAGAGACCAAAGTGTATGCACAGAGAACCCACCAACCAAATTAGATATTTGAAAGATATAGGCAGAAGATGAACAAGGTCAGCTAGCAGAAGATGAATGAAAGCAAAACATCGGTCCTATAAAATTAACATCAGGAATACTAATTCAGAATGACCCTGAAAGAGCAGTGAGAAAAGCTGGAGGTGACAAAATGGATTTTTAGAAAAGCTAAATTAGGAGAAAATGAGGATCAAGGAAGACAACGGAGAGAAGGCAAAGCTATCTAATTCTTATTTTATTTGTTTTCTCAACAAAGAAGAATGACATTTACCCTGACAATAACAGAACAAAAATGACTGGCAAGGAGTTTTTACACAAATAAGGAGATAGTTAGAGAGTACCTTGCTACTCTTAATAAATTTATTAAATAATATTTAATTATTATAATTATATTATAATATATAATTATAATATTTAATAATATTTAAATAAATATTGAATTAATAAATTTAATAAATCTTAATAAATTTAGCCCAGAACTAACTACATCCTTCAGTCCTAGGAAAAAAAGATGTCATTGTTGAGTCATTAGCAGTGATTTATGGAAGAATAACAAAAGACAGGTGAGAGATATCACAAGATTGAGAAGGAAAAATGTGATGATTTTAAGAAAAGAGAAAAAGTCAACCTTCAAAGTAGAGGCCTGGAAATCTGATTCAGATTTTTGGGAAAATTCTCCATATGGGGTCTTAAAGGGGTGGTTGGCAAACATCTAGGAAAGGAAGCCATGATTACACACTGGATGCATTGGGCTGAGTCTAAGAAGATAAAATTTAATAGAGATGGCTGTAAAGTTGTGCTCTTCTACATAAAAAAAAATCAACTTCACAAATATAAGATTGGGAGAGGTATGGTTAGAAGTTTTTCTGAAAAAAATCTGAGGATTTTAGTGGCCTACAAGTTTAATGAGTCAGCAGTGTGATGGAGCAGCCAAGAAGTGGACCTTGGGCTAAATTAAGAAGCCAAAGCTGTCTGAAATGGGTGCCAGTCAAACTGCACTCTGCCCTTAACAGACTTCAACCTATGTATTGTGTTCATTTCTGAGTACCATTGTTTTAAAGGGTCATTAATATATGGGAGGGTGTCCAGAGGAGGGCAACAAGGATGGGGATTGAACCAATGCTACGTGAGGAGGAGTTGAAAAAAAACTTAGAGAAGAGAAAAATTATGGGGATTAGGATAGCTGTCCTTAAGTATTTAAAGGCCTGTCATGTGGAAGAAATAATGGGTTTGTTTTGTTTGGCCAAGAACGAGTAAGGGATATAATTGCATAAAGGTCAATTGATATTTAATATCAAAAAAACTATCTTAATGATTAGTGTTGTACCAAAGGGGAGCAGGATGCCTTGAGGGATGGTGGATTCGCTCTCTCCAGAAGGCTTCAAGTAGAGGTTGGAAAACTATTTGTTGGGTATGTAATTAGGTAGTGAGTCTCTTTCTAAATGAGTTGGACTAGATAGCTGCTAAAGTACCTTCCAACCCTATAGATCTGTGTTTCTATAGCTAATCAATCAACAACCATTTGCTAAGTGTTTACTATGTACCATTTATTTCATCTATCTACTGAGATCTATCACTGAGAGAAGCAATCTGAGTTTCCCTCAGGTCAGCTGTTGAGTTAATAATAGCACCTACTTCCAGGATTGTTGTAAAGATAAAATGAGATAATTTTTGTGAAGTATTTTGTAACCATTAATGTGCTATATAAATGCTATTGTTATTATTATTAAGTTAAAGTTGATCAAGAGATAGGTGCCGCATTCATATTATTATATCTGTTTGTGTTTCTACAGGAAAAGGTCACAAAAATACATCTCTTTTATTACACAAGGGTGATTCCCATGACCAAACATCTTTTCAACTCTCAGGAACTGGGGAAATCCAGGTGGGCACTTGGTTTACTACCACACCTGCAGGCACTCGGATTGGCACCAAAGGATTGGAAAGAATACCAGACCTGTCACCATATTTGTCCTTTCAAGCTACAGATCCTGTTGATGGAACGGTACCATGCATTATTTGATTGCTTCCAATTCTTCTATGAAGTCTCTAAGCTTGTTAGGGCTCCATGAGCATTCAGTGTCAGGTCCCCACTGCCTCCCACATGGGCAAGGCAAATAGATTGGGGCAAGGCCCAAAAGAGGCATTATAGAGTCAATTCAATGAGAATTGATTAAACCCCTAGTCACTGTGTTAAGCACTGGGGATACAGAGGAAAGCAAAAACCCTCAAGAAGTACACATTCTAGTGGAAGAGATAACATGCAAACAAGATGATGTATACAGAGTATGTATATACATACAAGATGTATTTAAGGTACATATATATATATATATACATACATACACACGTACATACAAGATGTATTTGGTGTGTGTATATACATACGTATAAAAGTGTATATGGGGTGTATATATATATATATATGAGATGTACATAGGGTACATATATACTTACACATATATACATGCAAGATGAATACAGGATGTGTGATACACATACTTACAAGATATATGCATACATATGTATGTATATACACATACATACAAGATATATAAGTGTATATACACATGCATATAAGATGTATATGGGGTGTGTATATGTGTGTATACACACATATACACACCCCCATTTGAGATGCATACAGGGTGTGTGTATATACATACAAACAAGATATATACGAGATATTTATATACAAACAAGATGTATATGGGGTGTGTAAATACATATATACAAGATGTGTACAGGGTAAATTGGAAGTAATCTTAGACAAAAGGCACTAACCCAGGGAAAGATGAGAAGAAAACAGGATATGAGCTGAATCTTGAAGGAAGCCAGGGAGGCCAGGAGGTGGAGACAGAGAACATCCCAGGAATGGAGACTAGTCAGTAAAAACACTTAGGAGTTATTCAGGAGTATTTTGTGAAAAGAATAACAAAAAGGCCAGTGTCATTGGACCATAGAGTACTTGTAAGAGAGAAAAGCATAAGAAGGCTAGAAAGGGAGTAAGGGAGCAGATTATGAAGGCCTTTAGAAGCCAAGAAGAGGATTTTCTGCTTGCTCTTAGAGGTGATAGGAAACTACTGGAATTGATCAAATGAGGTCACACCCACACTTTGGAAAGATTACTTTGGCAGTTGAGTGAAGGATGGACTGGAACATGGAGAGACTTGGTGGGATGTGGGGAAGGTTTTAAGGAAAAGATAATGAGTTCTATTTTAGACATGTTGAGCTTAAGACTTCTATCACACATTCAGTTTGGGATGGATGGATGATGGCGATGATGATGATGATATCAATAGCTAGAACTTATATAACATTTGCATAGCACTTTACAAATATCTCATTTGATCCTCACAACAACTCTGGCTGGTAGATGCTATTATTGTCCCCATTTTACAGATGAAAAAAATTGAGCCAGACATAGGTTAAGTGACTTGCCCAGGGTAATACAACCATTAAGTTTCTGAGTCTTCTCAACACTAAATCCAAGACTAAGCAGTTGAGGGATATGAGACTAAAGGTCAGGAGAGAGTTTAAGACTGGACAAATACATCTAAGAATCTTATTCTAAAGATTGTAATTGAATTCATGGGAGTTAGTGAAACCACCAAGTGAAATAATATAGAGGGAGAAGAGAAAAAGGCCAAGGACAGGCTCTTGGGACATCATCAAAGATGTAGCTATCACTGACCTTATAACAAAATCATTCTTAACTAGCCCTTTGATTTATTCAGTACCCAGGACTTCAGGAAACTTATATCACAACAGGGTACTACCCAGCGTTCAAGACTTTATTTTTTCCTCAAGAACATGTACCTTCAACACTGGAGCTCACAAATATAGAAACACAAAATTCCCCAACTAATCAGACTCCCTAGAGCTATTCTTCCCTACTATGACAAAGCCCTCCCCCAATTCACTTGCTCTACTTTCTTCAGAAACACAATATAACACATCATCATAAAAACCAGAAGCTTAGAATCTCCCTGACCCCAGGAAGCTCTCTTAAGATCATGAGGTACGGACATGGAGTTAATCCCTCGCAGGGGAGAGATTTGCATACTGCCCTCCATCCAAAAAAGAAGAAAGTGACCAGAAATGAAATAGTAGGAGGTATGATAGCAAAACACAATAATTATAAGAGACAAATTGGTTGGTTGGTTGATTGGTTGGTTGGTTGGTTGTCCTTCAGTATCAAAGAGGACCAAAATGTGCAGTGGGATTTGGCAGCCTTTTAAGGATTGTACTGCTCACCTCCTAGTGTGAGGAAGGGACTAGAAAAGGTGCCCTAAAAATTTTCTGCTTACCCAACCCTGGCCTGATTGCCACAGCAGGCAGGGAATCCCACTCTGCAGTTGAAACACAAAAAAATACACAAAAACGTCTGCAAAGATGATTCCACTCATCACTGGCACGTGGAATGTGCACACACATAGATAAAAGACAGGAAAATCTGGGACAAGATGTGTAGTGCACAGGTAAATAGGTTGCATTTGGAGCCTGAGGATCTTAGTTTCTTACTACCTCTGTGACCTTGGACAAGGCATTTCACTTCTCCAGGCTTTACCATTTTTACTCCCTGTCCTCCATGCCTAGAATGCTCTTCCTCCTCATCTCTGCCTCCTGGCTTCCCTGGCTTCCTTCAAGTCCCTGCCAAAAATCCCACCTTCTATAGGAAGCCTTTCCCAATCTCACTTAATTCTAGTTCCTTCCTTCTATTATCCCCAACTTATCACACACACACACACACACACTCTTGTGCACATGTATGTATATGTGTCTATAGCTTATTTGTACATAGTCGTTGCATGTTATCTTTCCCCATTCAACTGAGAGCTCCAGGACTGCCCCTTGCATTTCTTTGAATCCCCAGCTGTTAGTACAGGGACTATCCCATAGTAGGTGCTTAATAAATATTTATTGACTGTCTGGTTGGACCAGAAAATCACTGAGCTCCCTTCCAACTCTAAAAATCTGCAATTAGGCAGACCCTCACATAATTTCTACCCTCTTCCCATCTGATCTAAGTGAGAGCTTGTGTAGACCAGAAGCTTCACTGTTTATTAACCTATCCATCAAAAGCAAAGAAAATTAAAGTTCTTTCCAAACTTTCCCCAAAGTCCTGTGAACAAATATTATCCATTAACTTGCTTATAATTTACAACCATTAAAAGACTCTAGATCTTACCATGGTCATAATGATAATAAGCATGCTTGAGTTTTGCCATTAAACAACCTGAGGCCAAGAGGTTTACCATCCACTGTCCCTTCTCCATCCAGGTGATGACAACTCGAGAAGACAAAGTGACTATTGTGATAAAAACTGATGGGACAAGGATAGTGGATCACGCTGATGGCACCCGAATCACAACCTTCTATCAGATTTATGAAGACACTATTGTGCCTTCGACTGAGCAAGAAACAAGTAAGTTTACATCAACTGACCACTATAGACAATGAAGGCTCCACGTGGTGTCTTGCATTTCTGCTTCATCAGAACATCATCTGATTTAACTTGCTCTGATCCTCACAGATGAACACATTAGCAGAATTATATTCACCACTATGATGACAGTTAACCTATAATCATTAATCCCAATAAGCCACATGCCAGTTCATATTATAATATAATATAATATGAACCACTCCATGTGGCCAGGTGGTCTCGAGTAGACTCCCACCACAGTGTGGCTTCTGAGGTTCCTTACTTTGGTCGTTATGCAGGGGTGCAGACCTACCTGAGGCACGGTGCTTCTCTGCCAACCTCAACCTGTGTTCCAAATGGTCCTTTGTATGAACCTTGCCATTGCCAGTAGTATACTCAACGATCAATCAATTGAGAAATATTTATGAAGTGCCTCCTCTGTGCCAGGTGCTACGAAAGGTGCTGGGGGTACAAATGCAATTTATGAAATAATTCCTTGCTCCCGTGAGCCACAATCTCAGTGATACCTATGAGATCATAGGCTCATAGGCTTTAAAGCTGGAAAGAAGCTTAGAGATCAACTGGTCCCTCATGTTCCTCATTTTACAGGTAGTGAAAGGAGTTTAAGTGAGCTGCCCAGAGTCACGCAGGCAGACCTATGTCTTCTGTCTCCCAATCCAGGGCTCTTTCCAGCTTTGCCTCCAAGCCTTAAGCTCTCAAGTTTGCTTTAATAATTTCTCCATGCTCTTAGTATTGGTGGTGTATATATACACACACATATGTATATGTACATATATACATGTATATATGTACATATATATATGTGTATATGTGTACATATATGTGTGTATATATATATGATCATGAATGTCATATCTGCCCCTTCTTCTCAAACCATTATGTCTTGTGAATTACTGGGAAATTCCATTGTTCTTCCTCTATCTTACTTAATGTCTTATAGGGTATTAAGTCATCATTTTGGGTGCTTTTCTCCCCATTTTCTTTATTCTCAATTTAAAGTTTTCTTGATCAGATTAGCAAGCCTCCAAACAAATGTATTCTTTCAGGCCTGCCTGAGAACCACACCATTCCATGTCAAAAGTCCATTATTCTTGTGGCCTGTATCCAGAAAACCAAATCCTGTTCTTTGCCTTAAACTTCTCCAAATTTTCATTTAGGCATATGCAAACTGATAGGCTGCTAAAGTTATAAGAACCACTAAGATCAGTCTAACTCCTCCAGTGTACAGATGATAAAGTCAAGGCTCAGAGCAGTGGTCACTTGCTCTAAGTGATCCAGCTAGTAGGTGGCTAGATTGGGGCTTGACCTCAGGTCTCCTGTCCATTTCCAGGCTTCCACACTTTGCTTGTCCTCCTTTCTTGATACTATCAAGTCTCTACCCGCAGTAGGCAGCAATGATGAACGTACTAGCTTTGTTTTCGCCTTTGAATTTGTGTTCAGTTTGGTGTGTTCAACTAGTGAACATAGCTTTGTTTCCATCTTGGGGTTTGTGTTCGATTTGCTTAAACATATCAAACAGTGCTTCCAATGCTAAGAAAAGTAGTCTTGACTGAAAAGAAATGACCAATCCTGAGGCCGAGGGCATCAGAAAGTCATGCATTGTAAAAGAGGGCATCACAAGCAGGATTCCCAGATTTCCTCTCTACCATTCAGTTGTGTGTTTTTCAAAAGAGCCCTGTAGAATAAAGAGAGTCTTAGCTCTAAAGTCTAAAGTCCACTCCCCTACCCTAGCACTACTTCAATCACCATGACTGCCTCTATTTGCTCTTAGATGACTCCTCGTGGTCCATCACCAGGCAAGTGAAATGTATGCGAATAGAGAGCCCCCACTATGCTTCTGTTATTACAAACTGTGAGGACAGCAGCTGCTGTGCCACGTTCGGAGATGGGACATCAATTATTGCAAAGCCACAAGGGACATACCAGGTGAGCCAAGGTGAAGGGTGGAGACAGTTCCAATTGTATGGTTGAGGCCTCCCAGTGATCCTTTGCCTGGGTGGGATTATAACAGCTCCAAATTGACCCCAGAGGCCACTGTCCAAGGTAGCTGATTCCACTTTTTGATAGTTCTAATTGTTAGGAAATGTTTTCTTTATCATCTGGGTTATGTGGGACAAAAATGAGGGGAAGCTCTCAGTTAATGCCCTCAATTTTTTCAGCAAAACATGAGTTTCTCAGATGGGAGAATGGCTAGAGGAAGAGCCATGGGTGGTTTCATGGGAGCCATGGAAAAGTTTGCAAGAGTCACTGCAGTGAGTGCGATAGTGAATTAATTGGGGAGGTCTAAAAGAATTGCCTAGCAGCAGTGAAAGCCCAGTCGAGGTTGTATAATATGAATATAAGGTGTATCCAATCTGAATGGTTGCATGGTTTTCTCCATCTTTTTTCAGCAACACAGGCACAGGAACTAAGGCAGTAGTTAGTGTGAGTGATCCAAGGCTTGGTCTTAGCAGGGCACAATCAGTGATATGATCAGGGGGCAAGGGGCTCAAGAGAGTAATGTAGAGTTAAACTGATTCACCAAGAGATCAAGATGGGGAAAGGCAAAGAATATAATTAGTATAGGTGTGATAGCCTGGGGAAAACTGAGCGTTCGAAGGATTAGAGGTCTCAGTGAGGATGGACAAAGCATAGTGTTTGATATTAGATGGCAGAGGGAGCGGTGGAATGAGGATATATCATGATCAGATGAGGAGATTTCAGAGTTCATGAACATGGAAATGGTGCATTTATGAGTGATGGCAAGATCAAGGGTGTGACAAGGAAAATTAATGAACTTGCCCTCTGGATTTCTGTTTGTCCCTGTGTCTTTCCTCCCTCCACATGAGAAAACAGAAAGAGGCTAGAACTGGACAGGGGCAGCAAGGGGGATCTTGGGATCCCCAAGCCCCAGAGCTATTTGATATCTGTTGCATAGCATAATACTTAGATGGTTTATGGTTTACTCTTAACAAGCTTGTGGCTAGTGAGTTAAATAAACTGTGTTCTCATAGTGAGTTCAGAAGTTCTTTAAAGAGAAATACAGTAGTTTTTTTTCTCTTGCTGCCTTCCTACTAGGTGCTTCCCCCCAGCACTGGTTGCCTCTCCATTGATAAGGATTGCTCAGCCATTTATTCCCATGAATCAAGCAGTGATACCCTCTACCAGCCTTTCAGCCAGCGTGAGCAGCTGAGAGCCAGCAGGTACATTATGAAGCACACTTCCGACATAATCTGTGAAGTTCTAGATCCTGAAGGAAATGTTTTCCAGGTAAATAGTCAATGTCCTCAAATGAAGGTGTTGGATTAGATGGTCTATAATTTTGGTTCTAAAGCTTATAAACTAAGTCTTTTAGAAGGCTGACGTTTCATTTTACTCCCAAGTATCACATGCACACATATACACACACATACATACAAATACATCAGACACAGAGGCAAATTAAGATGGCAAAAAGTTTTTAAAACCAGATAGACAAATGAAAGAAGAGGGGGAAAGGGAAAAAGAGCAGAGATCAAATTTTATGTCAACAGATCAGAAGGAATGGGTAAAACTGCATTTACTTATATGGGTGAATAGAGGTAAAAGTAGGCACAGCATGTACGTGGGAAAATAAGCATCTTTTTTTTTGCTTGACTGAAACAGCCTATGGAGGAAAGTAAAAAGAAGAGAAGTCAGATAGATTTGTAAGGATCAAATCTCCTTACAAATCCAAGGTAGAGAGTTGAGAAGGAAGAATACTGTAAGGCTCCCTTTTCCTTGTCTTGTGCTTTTTCACTACACACATCATGATTTTTAAAATCGATAAAAATGATTAAATTATTTTTATGACTAGGAATCTATTTTCTATCATGACACATCCAAGATATTGCCTGCTAGCCACAGCATCACCTTCATTATGTGTCCTATGACTCTGTTGCTGATTTAGTCCATCCTAATTCTGACCTTAGGGCAGCTAGGTGGTACAATGGTTAGAGCTCCAGGTCTGCAGTCAGGTAGGTCTGAGTTCATATCCAGCTTCAGACACTTACTAGCTGTGTGATCCTGAGCAAGTTGCTTAACCATGTTTGCCTCAGTTTCCTCATCTGTAAAATGAGCTGGAGAAGGAGATGGTAAATCACTCTAGTATCTTTGCCAAGAAAACCTCAAATAAATCACAAAGAGTCAGACATGACTCAGCAACAACAACAAGTCTGATCTTAAGCAAAGCTAAGTCGAGCTGTCAATAAGTATTTGTTTACTAAGTATTTACTCTATGTCAAACATTGTGCTAAGTTTGGGGATAAAACTATAAATAAAAAGAAAGTCCTATTGGCCTCCTATCCAAATCCCGGAACAAGACACGAAGTTGTTTTTGCTATTGTTGAAGAGAGTGAGGCTGACAATTGTGCCTAGCTCTGACTCCCTTAAATCCAATGCACGAAGTTATGACATCATTCTTGTGATGTCATTGGTCCTCTTTAAGAACAAAGGACCAACACCAACAACAATCTGAACCTCAAGACGAGAGATGAAATGGAAGGTGTGTTTCAACAATCCGGCTAGCAGCTGCTGTGGGGAGTGTAAAATCAACAACAACCAGCTCACAGAACGCTGCAAAAGCCCAGGTTCTTTTGATCTGCTTTACCAAGGAAAGCAATGTGAAGGGGTTAACAAGCTTACTTTAATACAAATACAAATACAAATACCATTCACTTAATTCAGGGGGAAAAGCCAGCACCCTGAACTTCGGAGCAAATACAATCAAATTACAAACGTCAACAGACAGACCCAATACAATTCATAGTTACCAACATCTAAGTTCAGCTCAGGAGCTCATAACAAGGGCTGGCCCAGAGTCATTCACGCCACCACTGCTTGTGGGTCAGAGCTCCGAAAAAAAGAAAGCCAACCCCTGGTTTTATATCTTTTTCAGGGTCAAGGTGAGTCACACATGCGACTCCCCCACATGACCTAAAATCATCACAAAGAGGCCCTTAAACCCTCATGGTCTAAAAGCCTCTGATGTCCCAAACATGTCATTCAAACCCATGTAAACTAGGCCCTCCCCTGAGACAAGGAGGTCACCAAGGTCTCCCAATCTACTCAAGGGAACAAAGGCCAAACTCTTCAAAGACACTTGGTTGAACTGAGTGCTAAGAGCCCGTTTTGATTGCCGACACAAGGTGTTGTTGTTATTGTTAATGGGAGTGAGGCTGAAGATTTTACCTAGCTCTGACTGGCTTAAATCCAATGTATGAAGTTAAGACATCACCCTTGGGATGTCATTGGTCCTCTTTAAGAACAAAGGACCAACACCAACAACAATCCAAACCCCAAGACAAGAGATGAAACTGAAGTGCAAGTTGTGGGTGATAACTCAAAGCAGAGGTGTCAACTCTGGAGTACTGTCAGAATCAGATTAAAATGTAATCTAGAAATGTTTAACAAAATGAATAAAAATACAATACAACATAGGTCATGTTAGGTCAATATGTGGCCAGCAGGCTTCTATCTGAATTTAACAGGGCTGGCTTGAAGTATTACCAATCTCAGAGGCATTAGCATCTTAAATAGTTCAATTCAAACAAGCAAGTTACTTAGTACTTCCTATCTGCCAGGACCTGACTCTCTAGGTAAAAAGAATAAAACTCTAATAGTAGAATTCCTGGTATCAGTGAGCAGGTAGTAGAAAATGCTAGGAGGGTAAGATGGGGATGAGCTGAAGTGAAAGAGAGGGATACTGTCGAATCTTTCCAGTGCCCCTTGAAATCATAACCCTTATAATATGGTTACCTAATTTGTATTTGAATAAAGATCAACTAGGTTTGATCCAGTCTATTTATTTTTCCCCAAATCAAATCAGATCAGGAGATGTTCAAACAATCTTATTGACTTAAAATTGCAAATTAATGAAACTTGACAAAGGAAAGTTGATTGCCAATAAGAATACCTTAACTAAATAAAAACCAGGGATTCCCCAGAGTAAAAAATATCACCTGCTCTCTCGACTTGAGCAAACAGGTGTCCTTATTTTGATAGCATATTCGTTTTTAATTAAATCCTTCAACACCCTCTATAAATTACTTCACTCTCAGGTCATGGTCGATGGCACCATATCAACTGTCGTCCCTGAAGCAAGCTTGGAGGAGGAGACCATGGAGGAGGAAAGTGAAGATTATGACAGCTTATTGCCTGATAAAGTAGAAAAAAATCCTCTTCAAACTTATGGTGAACATGTCCCCAGGTAGTATTTAAAGACAGTCCAAAAATCTTTCTTTTAAAATTGAAAGATATTTTCACTGTATCCTTCAATTAACTGAATCATGTTTACTTATATAGATTTTTTGTTATCTATGCGGATGGCTCAGGAACAGAACTTCTTCGGAATAGTGACATAGAAGAGTATCTATCTTTGGCCTATGGGGAATCGACCACTGCTGTTCTGCAGGAGCCAGTAGAAGAATATCCAGGTAGGAAAGACCTCTTGGGGCTACACAAAGCCAAAGATAGACAAGTGCATGAATACAGATAAGTATATACCCTGAAATTTATGCTCAGTAGGAGGGAAATGGAGTAGATAAGTGTGTGTAGGCAACCTATAATCTCAGTAAGAACAAATAATACCCTTGCATCACTTCTCTGCCCTAAACAAACTCTCTTTAAAAGGAAGATGAGTTTGAATCCTGCCTCAGACACTCACCAGATGTGTGATCCTAGCCAAGTCATTTGAAATTTCTGTCTCAGTTTCTTCATCTGTAAAGTGGTAATGATCTTAATGGCATGTAACTCCCTTGTTGCAAAGATCAAATGAGATAATATTTGTAAAGTGTTTTACAAACCTTAAAGCACTATATAAATGCTAACTTGTTATTATAGTCTTATTATCAACATTATTCCTCTCCAACCCACTATCTCCTTCACTCTTTCCATTCCTCACCCATCCCTATCCCTAGGAACCCGGGGTCCAATTTTACCACTTTTCCTTCACTCTTATCTACCGTCATGGATGAAGTTTGATCTACTGTTTAGGCTACCAAGATATATCTTAAGCTTTATTTGAGTTGTAAGCTCCTGGGGCCATGGCTTTAGAGCTAGAAGGGACCTTAGAACTCATCCAATCACCTCATCTTACAGCTAAAGACACTGAGGCCCAGAGAAATGAAGCAACCCACTGGATATCACACAGGTTATGAGTTCGAAAGGCAAGGTTAGAACTCAGGTCTTCTGCCTCCACAGACACCCATTTTGAAGCAAAAAGCAGAAAATGGGCATTTCTTTCTTTTTTAAATTATTAGTGGATTCCAGTGACATTTATTATATGAACAGAGATCCTAAGGATGGGCAATTATATTAAATAAAGTCCACAGTGCACAGATACACAAGCACATAAAGTTAGTGTATATCTGTATATTAGTACCTATTTGCATATGTGTTTATATGTATTCTGGGCAGCACTTCTAATGTGGTCCCCTAGGTCAGTGGTACTCAGTGGGTAATTGTTTATCTCAGCTCATAAATTCCTATTTTACTGACTTTCTCCTGATCAAGCCATGTACAAGTCACAGTATATAAGTATATAGTATAAGACAGTATAAGTCACCTGACACCCAAGTAAAGCAAAGATCGTTTATTTAAAACAAAGCAGGGATAATAACAAGTAATTAAAGCAAGCAAGGGAACACTCTGATTTCTCATTTTCCAAGCTACCACCTCTGTGCACACGCCTCTTAGGGAGTGAAGTGTTCTCTGCTTTACTAACCACACTGGGCTCATCCCGTTACTCCCAACACAGAGAATGACATTTACCAGCACTCACAACAGTGTATTAAATGAATATCTGCAGCAGTGTTTGGTATTTGTTTTTATTTCCCCACGTTGTCAGCACAGTCTAAAAGCATTTGTAGCACAGTGTCAGGGTGGCACCAGAGAGAGCATTCCTACTTCCCCCAGCACGGGCAACATCAAAATGAAGGAGTAACGTAGAGACCATTTTTGCTTCTTGGCATAAGAAGCGGGTGAACATTGGACACCAACATGTCCAACAACTGGACATCAAGGCCGATTCCTGGCTGCCATTTCTTTCTTGTCTCCCTTACTGCCTTTGCTGTTCAGACATGCATCCGTGTCCCATCCTACCGTGAGCTCCCTGGGCTCCTATCGAAGGAGAAGCACTGAAGACTTCTGAACTCTCCACATGCTTCTGTGAGATGGAGTTCCCAAATAGAACAGAGGACAGACATGACATGACCTTTTACATACAATAAGTGTGTCATAGTAATGATGATGACAACATCATATAATAACGTATTATCTCATCGGATTCTCACAATAATGTTCAAATCATGGCACTCAAAAGGCCCCCAGGTTTCTAGATGTAACATACACATGCTATTTTTGCCCTGTTGATATTGTTATTTGATACTGCTTAGCCCTGTTGGTGCTATTACTGTCCTCAGTTTACAGTCAAGGAAACTGAGGAAAATAGAGTTTAAGTGGCTTGCCCAGGGTCACATAGCTAGTAAGCATCTGAGGTTAGGATTTGAACTCAGGTTTTCCTGACCCCAGATCCAAGGCTCTACCCACTGTGCCACCTAGTTACCTAGCTAGTATATGTTTGGATCTCTACATCTGTGCATGAATCTTTGGGGGACTATATTTTGGAGTGCATATATCTGTGTATCTTGCTAGGGTTATTATAATGGCCTCCTAACTCATCTCTCCGTATCTCTAGCACACCTTTGACAAAGCTGCAAAAATGATCTGCCTCATTCACAAGCCTGACCATGTTGTTCTGCTGCTCCAAAACCATCAGTGGGTGCTCACTGTCTATAGGATTAAATACAAATCCCTTAGCTTGCCAGTTAAGACCTTGCACACAGCCCAGCACCACCCTACCCTTTCCTGCCTTATTTTATATCACAACCCTTTGCACAGCATATGTTCTCAGCAACCTGAACTCCTCAAATGATCCCCACTCTCCTCTTACCTTCTCTTGCCTCTGAGCCTTCCTAAGAACCATGCTCAGTGCTGGTTCTGTCTTCTATCCTTGATTAGTCTTGTGAACTTAGGAAAACTTCCTCAGTTTCCACGTCCCACCCAGACTTAGAGCTACAAGGAGGAAAAATTGGGGATTTTTCTGGGTTATATGAAGTGCCATGGGCTTGAGGCAGTAGACACTGCCCAAGATTATAAAATTAAGCAACTAACAATGTCTGTGAGCCTGAGATAAGGGTTTGACAGATGGGCTGGTCCAGAGTCTTACAGAGACCTTCCATTGTGGAAGAAATTCTGCCAATTCCTATATAACTATAGTATAAGCAAAGTAAAAGAATTTAAAAATTAAAAAAAAACATACACAAAGCAGGACATGAATAATGATCCACTAGAGGAGACTTCAAAGGAACAGTTAAACAGGTAGAAGGAGAACCAGGAAAGAAAAGTCTCATAAGCACCTCTGCAGAGATTTCCCTGAATCACAGCGATTAAGGGAAGAAGAGGTGCAAGTCTGTCACTGGGTTCACTGGGGCTTCCAAACTCCTGTGATGCTCCTGTCAGACACCAAGGGAAAAGAGTTTGAGTCAACAAGGAGATCAAATTGGACATTAGAATTGGCAAGCAGCCAGTGAGTTCAGTCAGGACTGAACTTTCCCAGGGGACCTGACTAAACTCTAACTTGGCATTAGTTTCTTTGTGGGAGGTGGTGGGGCATAATGGGTACTTATGAAATATACTTCACATGGAACATGAATTTGGCTCCTGATGAAGCCTGATATCTGAGGTATTGATCCTAGATGAAGTCTTAGTCATAAGAGCCTTGGTATCTAGGGACTTAATGGCTATAAAGAGCTGAGGGCTTGGAAAATGAAGACATGAATGATTAGTGACTTCACACCTAGCAGCAGATTCTGGCATGAGGAAAACAATCAATCACTCATCCAACAAGCATTTTTTACTTTGTTCTAGGCCAGAGGTGGGGAACCTTCACCCTTGAGGCCACATGTGACCTTCTAGGTCCTCAAGTGAGGCCCTTTGATTGAATCCAAACTGAACAGAACAAATCCCCTTAATGAAAGGATTTGCTGTGTAAAGCTTGGACCCAGTTAAAAGGCCACAGCCAAGGACCTAGAAGGCCACATGCGACCTCTAGACAGCAGGTTCCCCACTCCTGTTCTAGGTATTAGGGATGCAAAGGAAAGTAAAAATGGTCTCTGCCCTCAAAAAGCTTACATTCTAATGGAGAAGATGTCATGTAAATAATCATGTAGGTAAAAGATAAATACTCAGTAAGTAGAAAATAACCTTAGAGGAAAAAGTTCTTAAAGATGCAGATAGAAAGCTAGCAAGTCAGGAGAATAAGGTGCTAAAAGGGGAAAAATGGAATCTAGAGGCCCAGAAGCTCCGGGACAATTAAGTTTGCTCATGCGCTCAAAGTTTCATAAGCCTAGAGCTTGGAGAAGGCCATGTCTTCAAATTCTTCCAAAAGTAGGACAGCATTTATCACAGTTCCTGGCACATAGGAAGTCCTTGATAAATGTTTAATAGATTGAAATGTTTCTTGGTTTTAGGCAGTTTTGAATAATCTGTAAAATGGGAGGCATAATATCTGTCAACCAATCAATCAATTAAAAACGTTTGTTAAGCACCTATTATGTGCCAAGGACTATACCATAGGTACTAGGAAGACAAAAACTAAAATAAAAGTCATGTGCCCTCAAAGAGCTTATGTTATAAAACTAAGTCATTGTCAGTGTTACATTAGTGGGAAGAACATTGTGTTTGGAGTCACTGGACCTGGCTTTCAACCACCTAATTCACTTCAGCAGACATTTAGGTGCCTACTACATGCTCAAGATAAAAAAAGAAGTGATCTTTATTTCCTCTTTATTCTGGAAGTAGACAACACACATTTGAGCAAATGAATATAAGGTTATTTGAGAGGGAAGAGCACCAAAAACCGAAGGAATAGGAAAGGTTTTATTTTGGGCTCTGCTGCTTATTAGCTAAGGAACCTTGGGCAGGTTAGTTAAAGCTATAGACCTCAGTTTCCCCATCTTTAAAATGAGGGAGTTGGACTAGTGGTTTCTGGGGTTCTTTGCAGCTCTAAATCTATGATCTATGATCATAATTCTCCCAAACACAATAGTGGTAAGTCAATAATAGGTTCTCAATAGAAGGACAACGAAAATGGAGGAGGCTTTAAAAAATATTTTTGGTTTGTTTTGAGAATTGAAGAATTTGCAATTTAAGGCTTGCTCTCTGGATAGAAGAGAGAAGAGGGATGTGGTGATTTGTAACTTTGTAGTATACTGAACAGAATATAGAACTTGGAATCAGTAAAGTTCGAATTCAAATCCCACCTCAGAATCATGTGATGCTGAACAAGTCACTTAAATTCTCTCAGTCTCCATTTCCTCATCTGTAAAATGGGGGTATTAATAGCACGTGCCTCACAAGGTTGTTGTAAGGAATAAATGATGAGCTGCTGAGAAAACGTCAAGGTACTTGGTGGCTCAGTGGATAGATCACTAGGGATGTAAGTCAGGAAGACTCATCTTCCTGAGTTCGAATCCAGCCTCAGACACTTATTAGCTGTGTGACCCTGGATAAGTTACTTAACCCTATTTACCTCAGTTTCCTCATCTGTAAAAATGAGCTGGAGAAAGAAATGGCAAACCCCCCCCCCAGTATCTTTGCCAAGAAAATCCCAAATGGGGACACGAAGAGTCAGTCACAACTGAAACAACTGAACAAAAACACCATAAAAATGCTAGCTATTATTACTTGGAAATGAAGATGGCATAAAAAAATAATTTTCTTTAAAACCTGCAGAAAACAATTCCTCTGAGGTCGTATAATCAATTAATGGCAGAGCCAGATTTAGAATTGAAGTGTTCCTAAAAGCAGCCTGCTTAGCTCACACTCTACCCCTCACTGACAAAAATAAATTAGCCAATTGTAGAAGATATTTCACTCCAGTTGCTAATTAAAGTAGTTGGTTTTCTGTCTGTCCTCTGATGATTACCTCTTTCCTCTCAAAGCTTGCAAGGCTCTGAATTAATACTGAATTCCTTTGTTTTGGCAAGGATGGTCGATTTCTTACAGTTCTAAGGAAAGAGATGGGGAAGCTCTATGGATGTCCCACTGAATTCTGATTTGGAAATGATCCTTATAAACCTTGTCTTTGATCCAGGTGCTCTGAGCATCACTGTTCTTCGTCCTTTCTATGAAGTATCTCCGTGGATTATGAAAAAAGAATTAGACACTATTGTTCCCACCAATCTCCAGTCAAGACCCTGGAATAATTTCCCAGCAGTTGAGGTACAAAGTTGTTGCACTGAAAAGCAGCTTGTGAAGCATTGATGGTCCCCCTGTCTCTTCTTTTCACTCCTACCACCACCCCATACCCTAGTTGCTCAGTTCCACTCAAGCCTTGACCCTTTACAATTAATATGGGATAGTGGCAGAATTTGAACCCAGTTCTTCCTACCAACTCCCACCACACAACCCTGCTTCTCACACCCCCAATTAAAATGATAAAATATTAGAGAACCTACCCTGACCAATTAAAATCACCTTCATCTCCTTTGCCCAATGTTTTATCTTCTACTATTTTGAGATACCATAAATGTATCCATTCTGAGTAGCCCTACTTCCAATTGGTGTGGCCATGGTTTTCCTAAATTGGAATAATCTGACATTATATAGACTATCCTATCCTATGTGGTAATAATATTTCCAACACAGAATCACCACTTTTTTGGTGGAGGTAATCAGGGTTAAGTGATTTGCTTAGGGTCACACAGCTAATGAGTGTCTAAGGCCAGATTTGAACCCAAATCCTCCTGACTCCAGGGCTGGGTGCTCTATCCACTCTCCCCCCTCCTTTTTTTCTTTTGAATCACCACGTTCTAAATAATACTTAGTTCCTCCTTCAAGGATTCTTTAGCCTTTCATTATAGTACACAATTTCAATCCTTTCATGCCTTCCATTTTTCTTTTCATTTACTATTTTAGAAAAAAAAATGCATTATGTGATAAATAGCTTTGCAATCACATTGGAATCATATGGAAATGTCCTATTGAGGTTTGTGACTAAAATGGAAGAAAATAGACTTTAATTCATTTTCAAACAGGCATAGTTGCCTCGTAAAGTTTTCCCAAGGATAAAAGAAACCATTTTGAGTGAGAAGCTTTTAAGTAATAACCTGGTCCTTCAAAGGCAAAATATTAGAGGGAAAGAAACATAGGTCTGGGTCCTGCAGGTGGGATTTTCTTTGTCCAGAGTATTTCTATATTTAAATCTTCTTTAAGAGCCATCCTGGAATAACTTATATATTCTAAGTTTTTGTTTTTAATTAGATTGTCTGTAATAAAGGGACATGTTTGATTAGGAGGTGGGGGTCATAATTAGCATAGTGGAAAGGACTCTGAACAGATCCAGGACACCTGATTTCCCATCTTTGCTGTGCCCCAAAGCTGTCTGTGTAATCACAAACAAACCACTTCATCTTGAGGCGGGGGCGGGGGAGGCTTTCAGTTTCCTAATCTGTAAAATGAGAAATTGGACTAAAATGATCTCTTAAGTCCCCTTCCAGCTCTCTTAGCACTTGGTTCTAAAAAACATTTGGCCTTAGTTACAACCAACATGGATCATGAAAAGCAATAAATTTGCAGTGAAGTGGAATTAAATGCTCAATCACTGGCACTAATCACAATGGATCATTTCCATGACCTATTAGAAGACAATTTCAGCTGAACATGCTTGTTATTTCTTTGAGAGAATTGACCTAAGTTAAAAAGGTGCCTCTTTATGATACCATTTTGAGTGCTTTCAAACTTAGCTTTTCAAGTAGTGCCTCTGATTTTTTTAGGTGGTGGGACTCTCCATTAACAGTCCACCAGCTCACTGGGATGAGCCTGGAGAGTAGGTAACATCAAAGAAAAGGATGGCCTTTATCCCACAGTATGGCAAGTGGATAGGGGATTGGAGTTAGAAAGAACTACTTTCAAATCCCAACGTAGAAACTTAACCCTAAGGAAGTCACTTAACCTCTGTGTGCCTCCATATCCTTATCTAAAAGGGAAAAAAACATGGTGGGAGGGAAAGGTTTGGACTCTTAGATTCCTCCAGCTGCAAATCTATTGTCACTTGTCATTTGTCCTACTTGGGCTAGTAAGAATATGGATCCTCAGACTTGTTGGGAAAGAAAAGAAGAGGCATCTGGTAGGTAGGATGGATACTAAAAATAAGAACCACCCCTGGATACGATGCCCTGTTTAGTCATGGTATTGCAGAAAAGCCTCTATTCAGTCTTTCACCCATAGGCATACAATGTTTGCAGTGGATAGCAACAGACTCTATATATAAACTGTGTTTTAAAATAAAGGTGAAATGAATTCTCTTCCTCTGAAGCACTTTTGAGGGTATTATTTGTTAGCTCATAGAAATTTAGAACTGGAAGGAACCTTTAATACTATCAAGTCCAACTCTCTTTATTTATAATTGACCAAATTGGGGGTCAAAAAAGGTTGAATGACTTACCTAAGGTCACCGAGCTGGTAAGTAATGGCAGACCTAGGACCAGAATGAATGCCTGTCTCCTGGCTTTCAGTCTAGGGTTTTATCCAGTATATATGAACACTCCTAAAACAAAGAGGTATTGGAATGGCCCAACTCACATACGTGCCCAAATGATAATTTTTGGGTCATATCAGTGCTGTGCTGGTATGTCATGAGTCACACCAGACACTTTAAAGCAAAGGGCAAAGAAGCCTACCATAAATAAACTTAGTTAGAAGGATGCCCCACAAACATAGGTCAACATTAAGGTGGCCTTTTGCATTCCAATGCTAAAGGACAGAGACCATCACAGAGCTGGCTTAGGAATTTGAATACACTCTGGGGACCTACTTAAAAATCAAGAAGAGCTCTAGGGGAGTCCAGAATAGGTCCAAATCTTCCAAAGAGGCACAGCTTCTCAAGAAATCTCTAGAGCAGGATAGATATGGGAGCAGATATATTATGTATCCACAAACCTATGTCTCAGGGCTGCCGACACAATAAATTCAATTAACATGTAGTAAGCACCTATGCCAGGCACTGTGCTGCCACAGAATTTACTCACTCTGAGAGGAATGGGAAATTCTTTAGCCCTAAATGAAGACTGGATAATGATCTCTTCTCCATGGTACCATCTGTATGCCACTGGCTTTGCCACTCTTCAACACCTGCAATTCAAACTACCAAAATAAAGTCTTCATAAAATATATCATGGAAGTCAGACAGGGTGAGTTTGCCTATAATCACTGCTTCTATGGAGGCTGGAGCTGCTGGGTCACTTGAGCTATACTAGGACTAAAGCTGATGGAGTGTCTACATTAAGTCTGGTACCGGCATGGCAAGTCCCTAGGAGAGAGAGGGATGCTAGAGCAGATCAAAGATTCCATGCTGATCAACAATAGGATAGGCCCACTTCCAGTTGAGATGAGATGGGGAAATCCAGTCTCAAAAACAAACCAAATGTGTCTGGGAGATGCTAGACCAGCCAGGGATCAAAAAATATTTTTTAACTGTAAAACATTATGCATAATAAGCTGTTTTATTTTATCATTGGTGGTGGTTTTGTTTTTACAGAAGAAAACACCAGGTCCCCCTTTTGGAACTCACATTTGGAAGGGTCTATCCATAGGGAACATGCCCTTGGCTTACCTCCCTGCACCTATACGAAAGTGCCCCAAAGTGCTCCAGGTCCGGCAATTCATTCAGCATGAGGTCATTAAGAATGAGCTGAAACTGAAGCTGCAGTTTTCTCTCAAGGTAACTGGAACCCTGAGGTCATTATCTCCCAAAAGGAGTAAGGTGCTTCATCTCTTTTCCAGGGTTAGGACTGGGCATCATCAGCAATCGGTTTCCTACATCCATTCTTTTCAATTACATTGATGTATTCGTTGTGTATATCGTTGTCCTAATTCTACTTGCTTCACCTTGCCTCAGTTTGCATCTTGCCTTTTTTCTCTGGACTCCTCATATTTGTCATTTTTTACAATAAAATAATACTCTGTTACATTCATATAACCACAATTTATTCAGTAGCTCCCTACTTCATTTCCAGTTTTTTGCTAACGTGCTGCTACGAATATATTCTGGCATATATCAAATGTGGCTAGCAGGTGGTGCAGCAGACAGAGCGCCAGGCCTGGAGTCAGGAAGACTCATCTTCTTGAGTTCTAATTTGGCCTCAGACACTTACTAGCTGGGTGGCCCTCGGCAAGTCACTTCACTCTGTTTGCATCAGTTTCTTCATTGGTAAAATGAGCTGGAGAAGGAAATGGCGAATCACTCCATTATCCTTGCCAAGAAAACCCCAGATGAGATCACAGAGAGTTGAACGTGACCGAAACAACTCAACACCAATATATAAAACATTCATGTTACTGATCCCCTTGAGGCATGTCTCCCGTAATGTGACCTCTGGGTCAAAGAATATGAGCAGATTAGCAACTTTTCTCACATAATTCCATATTGTTTTCCAGAATAGTTAGAACAACTTACAGCTCTACCAACAGTGTATAAGTATGCCTATCTTCCCACAACTCTTCCAACTTTGAACATTTTTCGCTTTTGTGCTATTTGCTGCTTTCTTTCTAAATGCTCACATGTAATAACTTTAATATATTCTACAATTTTGTCAGGCTTTGAAGTCAAGCTCAAGGGCCTGTAGTTAGAAAATTATACTTCCTCCCCCTTTTTTTGAAAAGCAAAGCAACATTTACCTTTGTGATAGATCTTGTGATACCTCTCCTATTCTCCATTATTTTCCTCTTTATTAATTTATTTTGAACTTAAATACAAAATAAGAAAAGAAAAAGAAAGCATTGCCATGTTCACAGCAGAATGTAAGAAAGGACTCAAAATATACAGCAATAGATTTCCATTTCAAGAAAGACTATATAATAAATTGGGTTCAGAACTGTCCATCTTTTCTTTGCTTCCTTGTAAGTTTTCTTTTGTTCTCTGCTGTGCACTTTTTATTTGGTCCTTTTCCCCCTTTCCTTTCCCCCGCTAGAAGGCTACAATTAAGCACAAATGTATTTATTTATACATACACATGCATGCACACATAAACCTCTACACACAAACATATATATACATACACATGCACATACATATATACATATATATACCTAGATATCTATAATCATACTCATATATAGACATATCATTCATATGTGTCTGTGTGATACTATACTACACTTGTTTGTCCTGTTTCTCTGAGGGTGGATAACATCTTCCTTCATAAGTCCAAGTCTTTCCATATTTTTTCACCAACTCACCAAGTCTACCAACTCATCATTTCCTACACCACAGCAACACTCCAACCTTATATTGTCTAGTTATTTGAAATAGTGTAAAACAATATTGATTAATATGGTTGACATACAGTAGTTTCCCTATTTTTGTCTTTTGATTAAATCTATCTTAGCTTTAATTTTGTCTGAGATCATAATTACTAACCCTGCTTTTTTCCCCTAATAATTTCTACTCCTGATCTTTGTTTGTGTGTATCTCTTATTTCCCATACTTCTACCTGCTACCTTGCCCTTCTGTTATTTAACCTACCCCACCTCCAAAGATCCCTCCTTTATCCTCCTCTCACCCTTTCCCCTTACCCTCTTGTTTCTATCTGAATTTAGAAGATTTTTATAGCCTTCCAAATATATATGTTATTCCCTCTTTATCCTGTTCTCGTTAATCAAGACACCCTTCTATACCCCAAAAGTTCCCTCTAAAAATTACTCCCGTGTCCTCTCCGCCTTCCCCTGAGCCTTTTATTTCTTTCTGAATTTAGAAAACTTTTATACCTTTCTAGATATATATATTTTTATATATATACACATATGTGTGTCTATATACACATACACCATATATATGTATTTATATGGGGTGTGTGTGTGTGTGTGTTTCTATATATTTACACATATATATTTCCCTCCTTAACCCATTCTTAATGAGAGTAGGGTTCAAGAACTACCAGCCCTCCTCCCCCTTCTAATTCTTCTGTATCAGTTCTTCCTTCCTCACTTCATTTGTATAAGATAATTACTCTTTTCTTCTTTTTCCTAAATGGTTTTACTTTTTAGAATTACATCATACTCAGGTCTACCCCAATCTTTCTTTTGAACTACCCACTTACTAATAACAATCTTAGACATACGTTTTACATTTCCTCAAATAAAAAGTAAATAGTCTGTCCTTTCTGAGTCCCTTGTAATTAGTCTTTGATGTGTACTTACATTTCTCTTGGATCTTCTATGTCAAATTTTCTATTACGTTCAGGGATTTTTTGCAACAAAATCCTGAAAGTCTGGCAATTCATTGAATATCCTTTTTTCATTCCGGATTATGCTTAACTTTGTTGTTCTTTTGCTCTTTGATACATAGTGTTCCAAGACCTGTGGTCTTTTAGTATAGCCACTGCTAGGTCTTGTGTGATTCTGATTGTGGCTCTGCCATTTTTGAATTGTTTTTTTTTTCTTGTTGCTCATAATATTTGACTGTGATATTCCTGTAGATCTCCCTCGTAGGATCTCCTTCAGGTGGTGATAAGTGGATTTTTTTCTATTTCTACTTTCCCTTCTTGTTCTAAAGCTTCAGGACAATTTTCTTTAATTATTTCTTGTATTATTATATGAAGATTATTTTTTTGATTGTAGCTTTCAGGTAGTCCTTATGGTTTTTTTTTTTATGTTTTCTTCATCTTTTCTCTGGATCAGTTGTTTTTCTTATGTTTCACATTTTCTTCTATTTTTCCATTTTTTATATCTGTTTTATTATTTCTTGGTCTCTTATAACTTCACTGGCTTCCCCTTGACCAATTCTAATTTTCAAGGAGTCATTTTCTTCCTTAAGATTCTGGATCTTTTTTTCCAGTTAGTTGACTTTCTTTTCACAATCTTCTTGGTTTTCTTTTATCATTCTTTTTTTTTAATTTCCTCAATCTCTCTAATTTGATTTTTAAAGTCTTTTTTAAAGTTCTTCTATGAATTCTTTTTAGGCAGGTGACCATTTGACGTTATTCTTTGGGGTAAGAGAGGCTTTTTTTGCTTCAGTATCCTCCTCTGAAGACAAACCCCAGTCTTCTCTATTCCCATAGAAACTTTCTATAGTTGGATTCTTCCTCCTTTGCCTGGTCATTTTCTTTTAATTTGTAGCAGCTTATTATTGCAATAACTTCTAGTTCTGGGGTATAGGGGATGGTGCCTCTGATACTCCTTCAGTTCCCCCCTCTGGCCTGGAACTGAAACTAAGAACTCCACCTTCCTGTAAGTGCCCACAACCAGTGGTGTCCCCTAGCCATTGCTTCTGCACTCACACAGCATATGCTGGCTCCTTCTTGACCAGGGCCAGCTGGGCCTGATGACCCTTATCTGCAAAGGTTCCCTCACTCTTCTGCTCAGACACCCAAATCCCCACACTGTCCAGGAGGTAAAAATTCCTATGGCTGGGGTTGAGGCTATCTCCCAGCCCAGCTAGTCCCAGGGCTTGCTGCTTACTGTTTCATTGAGCCAGCATGGAAGTAAGTTTACACTTCATAGGGACCAAACCTCCTTCTCCTGTGTTTTCCTTCAGATCTTCTCTCATTGTCCCAAGAAGACCACTGTTCTGCCCCAACTCTTGTTTATTTTTACCACTCTATGTTTGCCTGAGGTGCTACTGAGTCTTGTTTGTGGGGGAAATCTGGAGGGCTTGGAATTTTCTGACCTACTCTGCCATCTTCTCCTCTCCATTATTTTTCAAAGGTCACGAACAGTGGTTCAGTAATCCCAGGAGTTCTTTCAGTAGCCTGGGATAAAGTTTACTCACAACCTCATTAAGGGAAGCTAGGAACTCTCCATTCATTCATTCAAAAAACTTTTCTTTAGTGCCTACTACATACAAGGCACCAGGGTTGGTGTAGGTGATACAAAGACAAAAACAAAATTTCTCCTGCCCTCTAGGATATTATATTCTACCAGGAGGATACAATATCTACACTGATTAACAAATACAAAACACATATAAAGTAATTTGAAGGGTAAGGAAACCCTTACTTGGGGGATTAGGAAAGGTTTCATGTAGGAGGTGGCACCAAAATGAGCTTTGAAGGGAGCAAGGGATTCTAAGAGGTAAAAGTTAGGAGGGAGAACATTCCAAGACATGGGAGACAGCCTGTGCAAAGGTGCACAGATGGAATGTTGTGTATGGGGAACGAGAAATAGAACAATCTGGCTGGAATGTAGAATGCACGCTAGGGAATAATGTAAAACACACCCAGAAAGGTAGGCAGATTTCGATGGACTTTAAATATCAGAGAAGTTTGCTCTTTTAATGTAGAGTCAGTTGGGGCTGCTACAGCTTCTTGAGCAAGGGAGTGACCTACTCCGAACCATGCTTCAAGAATATCATTTTGGCAGTATCCTGAATGAACAAAATAAAGAGAGGAAAAGACTGGAAGAGGGAGACCGGTTGGGAGGCCACACCCGGAATGGTGGTGTAAGTTTGTAATCTCTGCTACTGGGGAAGTAGAGGCTGGAGAATCTCTTGAGCTACAATGCACTAAGCCAATTAGATAGTCATACTAAGTTCAGTGTTGGTATGGTCAGCCATTCAGAAAGAGGGGCTGCCAGGGTAAACTGGACCAAGTCAGGAAAATGGAGCAGGTCAAAGTTCCTTTGCTGATCAGAGGGAGATTAGACTGGTGATTGAACCCTGTACTTCTAGCCTAGGAGAGACAGAGAGACTTAGTCTCAAAAAAGAAAAAAAAGGAGGCTATTACAAAGACAAAGGAAAAAGGAAGCTATTCCCCTTGCCATCCACATGGATGCTCTTTTCTATGTATGTTCATGTGCTTTAGTGTCAATGAGAACATTTGTGGCTGCCTATGTCCTTGTTTATGTGATTCACTAGTCCAATCTAACCACCTCCTCATTTATCTTTTGTTTCGACTCCCTCTGCACCACTTTTGTTCTAACCTTCCCTGTCTGAAAAAATAATTTTCCTTCAAAGATAAAACAAAAGTTGAGACGATAGATATGACTTCTATCTATCATGTCATTTACCTGGCATAGTGGTCCTACCCTCTGTTCTTCTTCTTCTTCTTCTCCTCCTCCTCCTCCTCCTCCTCCTCCTCCTCCTCCTCCTCCTCCTCCTCCTCCTCCTCCTCCTCCTCCTCCTCCTCCTCCTCCTCCTCCTCCTCCTCCTCCTCCTCCTTCTTCTTCTTCTTCTTCTTCTTCTTCTTCTTCTTCTTCTTCTTCTTCTTCTTCTTCTTCTTCTTCTTCTTCTTCTTCTTCTTCTTCTTCTTTTCTCTCTCTCTCTCACACACACACGTCCTTCCCATCCATCACCAGCCTCATCACCTTCTTAGCTTTAGTGCCCCTGACACTCTTCTTGTAGAATCATCCCACTTTTACATGTTCTCTCCTTTTTACTTTCCCTTCCTTTCATCTTCTATGCAGTCCTTTTTTTTAAAGTTGAAGCTGTTTAATGAATGCCATGGGTAGCTATGCAGGTCACTTTTGATAACTCCCTCTCTTCTTTTTCAGCAGAATAATGTGTTCTTCTGCCTTCAGAATTTTCTGTTTGAGAGCTTCCCATTTCTCTCACAGACTTCCACTGTACAGGTCTTACAGGACTCTAACATTTATCTGAACTTTTTAGAGTTTTTTTTTTAACATTGAAGGAATCTATGCCCAGATTTCCTCTTATCATCTGTCACAAACCTGAAGATGGCGTGATCACTTCCTCTCAAAGTTTATACATTAGCAGCCTTATTCATTACAATCAGGTCTATGTAGCAGTGGTGCTCATTCTTTCTTTCACCTTTTGAAAAATGAAATTAGTACCATAGACTTTAAACTCTTTTAAAAAGCAGTTCTTCCATCCACGAGGAAGAACATTGGTCAGCAGAGTCATGCATGCGTATCTTATCTCTGAATGTCTGACTCTCCATCCTACATCCTCCAGAACTCTGGTGAGGTACTATCACAAGATGGAAGTAATTGGAACTGCTGTTCCTCTTCTCCCTCAGCTAGGGAGGAAGCGAAAGAAGAGACAGATGTCTGACCCTCCCAGCCAGCCTTTATTAATGTTGTTTTCTTCCCAATCAAGTTTCCTCTTGCCATTCATGTGGATAATCTTTTCCATATATGCCCATGCGAATTATTATCAGCGAAAAACTTTGTGGCTGCCTGTGTTTTTGTTTGTGTGATTAATGACAGTGCACGCAGGGATTTTGACCCCTCTAAAGAGGCAGAAAACATCCTTCTTTTAGCATGAGCTGAATGGTGCGGGGAGGGGGGGGCGGTGAGGTGTGGAAATGCATCCTATTTGCATTTTCCACAACCAATGTGTATATGTAGATAGTTTAAAAATATATACATAGGTGTGCCTATGTGTGTATATATTTGTAAATGTGTGTATGTTTCTATGAGCACCCAAACTTGCTGTTTCTCATACATGATTTTCCCTCTTCTATCTAAATGCCTATGCACAGGTCACCCTCCATTGCTAGAGCACTCCCACATCATGACCTCCACCTCTAATGTTCCTGTGATTGATGAGTCCAATGTTGCTGAGTCTCAGTGATACACAGAAGATCAAATTTACCTCTTTACATTTATAGATTATTGTTCCTGCTTTGTTCATGTGACCATTTGGAAGCCATGAGTCTTATTACTGATTCTCCTTCAGAATAGAGTCACCTAAAATCCTCCTTCTCTCTCTGGTTATTCTTCCTATGTTGCACCTGCTACCTTCTGTGGTATCTCACTTGGCAGATACATATGGGAAGTTTTCTCTTTTTCCTTAGTTTCAAGTCCTTCTGATCAGACTTACAAGACTCCAAACATGTATGTTTTTTTACACACTGAACAAGAAAGCATTATTCTTCATAGACTTTAAATGGTAGTCCAAACCTCCAAATCCCCCACCTCTTAACCAGCTGTTTACTTCTCAGGACCATCTTTACCTTCCTAATCACAGAGTCTCAGAGTTGAAAAGGGCCCCGTAAACCATCTAATCTAACTCCTATCTAAATAAGCGGTCATATGGTCCAGAGGTGTCAAACAGACATCTAAATTATGGGCCACCTGCAGCCCACCACACCTCAAGTGTGGCCTGAACCAGAATAAAATACAACTGGGAAATACCTAATGAAATAAAGATACAATAAAAAGAGGTAATATTAATATGTTGTTGTCTAAGTCAATATGAATCCTGAAAGAATACTTAAGTATTTAGTGGCCCCTCCATTTCTATTTGATAGCACTGATTTAGTCTTCCAGCTTTTCCTTCTATTCTACTTTACTATACAGACCATTCCTCTTTCAGATGGCTCTAACCATTAAAGTTTTTCCTTATGTCAATCCAAAAATTACCTCTTTAAAATTTAATTCTGCCCTTTGGGGCCAAGCAGAACCAGTATAGGGTAGCTGGGTGGCAGAGTGGATAGAGCTCCAGGCCTGGAGTCAGGAAGACTCCTCTTCTTGAGTTCAAATATGGCCTCAGACAAGTCCTAGCTGTGTGACCCTGGGCAAGTCACTTTACCCTGTTTGCCTCAGTTTCCTCATCTATAAAATTATCTGGAGAAGAAAATGGCAAACCACTCCAGTATCTCTGCCAAGAAAACCCCAGATGGGGTCATTAAAAGATGGAAACGACTAAATGACTGAATAGCAACAACAGGACCGGTAAAATATAATCCCTCTTCCACACTGACAGGCTTTAAGTACTTGAAGAAAGCTACTTTGTACTCTCTGTAGCACTTCTCCAGGCTAAACGTCCCAATCCTTATGTGGCATGCTCTCAAGGGCTTCCACCATCCTGGTCACCCCCCTCTGTATCTTGTTGAAAGTGAAGTCCTTTTGCTATCATTTTTATAACTGATTACCATGACATACTGCCTATGAGTCATACTGGGAGCTCTTCACCCTAAGGAAGGGTCTCTAGGTAAGCAATGGTAGAAGTGAGAATTCCTTCCAGCTGCATAGCGGTACATAGGGTTATATAGCAATCCCTGCTCATAGGAAGCTCAAGTTCTAATGGGGGAATAGAATTCAAACAACTATGTACATACTAGATAGACAGATAGATAGATAGATATAGATATAGATAGATGGATGATAGATTGATAGATAGATATAGGTGATAGATAGAGATGATAGATAGATATAGATAGATATAGATATAGGTAGATACATTGATAGATAGATAGATGATTGATAGATAGATATAGGTGATAGAGATGATAGATAGATAGAGATAGATGATAGATAGATAGATGATAGATATAGATGATATATAGATATAGATAGATAGACACAGATATAGATAGATAGATGATAGATAGATTGATAGATATAAGTGATAGACGTGATAGATAGATGACAGATAGATAGATAGATAGATATAGATATAGATAGATAGATGATAGATATAGATGATATAGATAGATAGATAGATAGATAGATAGATAGATAGATAGATAGATAGATAGATAGATAGATGATAGAGAGATAGAGAGATAGACAGATAGATGATAGATAGATGATAGATAAATAGATAGATCTAGATATAGCTATCTAGCTATTGATATATCCATAAATCTCTATATGTGTGTGTATATATATACATAGTATAAATGATATATTCTCTCCTGCAATACATGAATATTAACTACTAAAGCCAAAAAATAAAACCAGTCTAGAGGGTCTTTGCCTTTTTGTTTCATGGACAACCTTTGGCCATCTGGTGAAACCTATGGATGCCTTCTGATGTTTTAAATAATTAAAGGAAATGCTAAATTATTGTTGGAAAGAATATTCTATTAGGGAAAATCAAAATATATGTATTTTCCCATACAAATTCCCAGACCCCCTGAAATCTCTAAGGCATCCATAGATAGCAGGCTAAGAATCCCTGTTGCAGTTTTCCCCACAGCCAGCTGGCCTGAAATCCCTAAAAGCTCCAAGTATTGGTATTTGAGTCTGCTTTATTTAACCATTGAGAAAAATCATTGCCCTTTTCTTGGACTTTGTGGTCCCTGTTGACCTAGGATTACATAAATCACATCCTAAAGAAGGAGGATGAATTACAGGAGATGACGGTTAAGGACCCACGGACAGAGGAGGAGAGAGGCAATGCTGCAGACCTGCTCAAGCTGGTCATGGTGAGTGGAAACGGGTTCTTTTTAAGCAGTCATTGTTTGATGTTCTTCATGCTAAAGGAAAGCCTCCTTGGTAATATTGACACCCTCTGAACACGTTCTCTCCCCTCTCCTCGAAGTCTCTCGCTTCTGTAGATATCTGCAAACATCCAACTGGAACTTTTCTTTAGGACTTTCTCTTCATTGGAAAGTCTTTGAATTCAAAACTTTTCACTGTCTTCAGAAGAATAGATATTTAGGGAAATGGCGAGAAAAGAGACCCTTATTCTCAATATTTTTATCAACAGCTTGAAAGAAAGCTCAGGTAGTAAGTTTATCAATTATGCAAATGACCAACAAGTTACATCTTCATAGGATAAAACAAATATATTTTTAAAAATTAGCTAGTCAATAAGCATTTATTATGCACTTTCTATATGCCAAATCCTGTGGGAAGCTCTAGGGATACAAAGAAAGGCCAAAATCATGGTCCCTACTTCAAGGAGCTCCCATTGCAATGGGGGAGGAAACAGGCAAGCAACTACATATATATAAGATGTGTACAGAATAGATGAGAGGTAATCTAGAGGGAAGGCACTAGCTCTAAGGCGGACTGCAAAAAGCCTCCTGAAGAATGTGAGGTCTGAGCTGAATCTTGGAAGGAAGTCAGGCAAGCTAGTAAGTGCATGTGAGGAGGGAGAACACTCCAAGTAGGGGTGTGCTGGAGCCAGTTCTAACAGGCTTACAAGAGCCGACGGTTGTTTTCAGTGTGAGCATCCATGCCTTAGAAATAAGCAATTGCTACAAATCATGGCTTTATTTGATGTTTAGTTAAGTGTCTAGACGTAAGAAAATGTTAATAATATAGATTAAATTTAAAAGGCTATGTGCATACTTTTCTTTTTCTTCTAGAGAACCCCAGTGTTAGACATTTACCAGCACACCCCAGTATTGCCCTCTAAACATTGCTCGAGCTCAGCAGGAACGCAGAAGAAAGCTCAGGGAATGAAGTCATCAACAGCCCGGAGGCTGACTGCCTAGAGGCTAATAAAAATAGTCATAATAACAATAATAGTAATATTTAATAACTGGAATGTATATAGCACTTTAAGGTTTACAAAATGCTTTACATTGGTTATCTCATTTGAGCCTCCCAATCCTCCTGATTCCAGGCCTGGGAGAACATCCAGTGAAAAGGCACCAGAAGATGGAGTGTTGTATATGAGAGAGAGTAAGAAGCCCAGTTACAGGAAGGGAGGAAATAGCTGGACAGCAAACAGTTCAGGGGGTGCTAGCTCGTTGAGTCAACAGTGGTACAATCTTAGGCTAGTGTCCAGAACAAAGAAGGAGATAATCACACTGGTCTCCGCTGTGGTTATATCATATCTGGAGACCCATGGTCAGCTCTGAGCTTCACAGGCATGCTGACAAGCTGGAGCATATCCATTAGAGGACAACCAGAAGGATGAAGGAATTCAAGAAAGAAATGTGGATGTTTAGTCTAGAGGAGAGAAGATTTAGGGGGGTGGGAGACATGATAGGTGTTTTCAAATATAGAGCAGGGCTGGAGATGTCATGTGGTTCTTGTTGTTACTGAGCTGTTTCAGTCCTATCCAACTTTTTGTGACCCCATTAGGGGTTTTCTTGGCAAAGATACTAAAGTGGTCTGTCATTTTCTTCTCCAGCCCATTCAACAGATAAGGAAACTGAGGCAAATAGGGCTAAGTGACTTGACCAGGGTCACATAGCTAGTAAGTGTCTGAGGCCTGTTTTGAACTCAGGAAGATGAGTCTTCCTGACTCCAGGGCCAATCCTCTATCCACTGCACCATCTACCTGCCTAAGGTGCTGCTGTCATGTGGAAGAGGAATTTTTTTTTTTGCTTAGCCACAGAACATAGAATGAGGAGTAATGTGTAGCGGCTGTAGAAATGCTGATTTGAGTTAATGTAAGGAAACATTTTCTAATCACTAGAGCTGTGTAAAGATGTATAGTGTGGCGAGGTAGTAAGTTCTGTGCATTAGATGTAGTCAGGCGATATTTGAATAATCACTTGTTGGAGTTATAGTACAGGGACTTCCTGTTCACGTATGGTTTAAACTAGATAATCTCCTACATCCATTCCAACCCAAGACACTGTGGTTTTGTTAATTCTTAGGAAGACGATATATGTATATATTAGGAAGGCAATATTTGACATATACTTACATGCACAGGCAATATATATGTATACATGCATATGTTAGGAAGGCAACATATAATATACATTTATATACACACGTAAGTACATTTATGTATACCTTTAAAAAAAATGACAGTCACTTTTAAGAATCATTAAAGAGAAAGCAACACTGAAGTGAAAAGGATACTAAATGAATTTCAGAATGCAGTTAATTCATTTTAGGATTGTTTCCATTATAGGTCAATTTTGACATAATAAATTGCTTTTTTAAAAAGAATAATATTTGGACTGAATTTTGGTTTTAAAAATAATCATCTTACTGAAATGATTGTTTTCATTGCAGTCTTTCCCTAAAATGGAAAAAACCAAAGAAGATCACTTTACTGAAGGTAAATGTCAGATTGTGTTTTGTTTAAACTTGGGGATTGGCCACACAGGGGAAATTACACTGAAAAATAATATTTGGGGGATTTCATGTACAGTATTTCTTCCCTGCTCTGTCCTTAATATATTTAGAATTTTATTTTTAAAAGATTCCTCCCCAATGCAGAATTTTTCCTCAGCCCCACAGCTAATCAGTCACCAAGTCCTGCTGATTATGTTTTGTAATATCTCTCATACATATATGTAATATAACACCTTTGTAATATCTCTTATTCCTGTTCTCAGTCTATTTCAGATGAGATGCCAAGCTCACTACCCTGAAGATAGTCATGTCTTGCTAATTTTCTCCCTTCTTACCCATCCATTGCAAAGGTTCATTGCTCACCCTGTGTTCCATACTTAGATTAACTGATAGGCTTTGAAACGATGACATTTAACAAAGATAAATGAAGAGTCCTTTACTTGTTGTTCAGTCATTTTTGTCATATCAAACATTTTGTGATCCCATTTGGAGTTTTCTTGGCAAACATACTGGAGTGGTTTGCCTTTTCCTTCTCCAGCTCATTTTGCAGATGAGGAAACTGAGGCAAACAAGGTTAAGTGACTTGTCTAGGGTCACACAGATAATAAGAGTCTGAGGCCGGATTTGAACTCAGGTCTTTCTGACTCCAGGCCTGGGGCGCTATCCACTATGCCCACCTAGCTGTCCTAACTTAGATTTTTAAAATTTACTTCATAAGTAGGGGATGTGCAGTAGGGTTATAAATGTGTGACTAACAGAATTTCAAATTTAAGAAATTAAACATCACCTTTAGTTGGTCCAACTGACCATGGGGGCCACTGATAGAAATGATGTGCTATTGTGTCTTAGAAATAAGAAGGTAAATCTTATATGAGGAAGGAACAAGGGGATATTTTTTATCTCCCTGGCTGTATTCTTTTTTTCTTAATAGTATTTTATTTTTTCCAATTACACGTAAAGAAAATTTTTAACATTGATTTGTTAAAAATTGTGAGTTCCAAATTTTCTCCCTTACTGCCCTTCTCCCTAAGACAGTAACAATTTTAAATAGGTTATATGTGTGCAATCATGTAAAACATGTTTCCATATTAGTCATGTTGTGAAAGAAGAAACAGACCAAAAGGAAAAAAAACACGAAAAAGATAAAGAAAGTGAAAATAATAATGCTTCGATCTGCATTCAGACTCCATCAGTTCTTTCTCTGGATGTGGATGGAATTTTCCATCATGAGTCCTTTGAAATTGTCTTGGATCATTGTATTTCCTGGCTGTATTCCTTAAAACCTCACACATGACTCTCTGGGCCATTGCTGTGTGTTTCTGGTTAGGGGATACGGGTGAGGTGGAAGAGAAAAATCAAGAAATGTCCATCTTCAGGGTAGCCATCAAGACAGTCCATCAGAAACTGCCTGAGAATAGATTGTACCCAAGTTTACACCAGGAAAAGCAGACTCAGCGATCCTTTGTGGCCGTTCTGTTTCCTACCCCTGACTATGGCTCTCAGGGAAACTCCAGTGGAGAACAATAGCACAGATTTCTTATCGGCCATTCTAACAGCAAGAACAAGACTCTCCTGACTAAGAAGCAAGTTAGCACAATAGAGAAAGCACTAGGTCTGGACTAAGGGGACTAAGGGGATTCAAAGCCCACATCTCATGTTGCCTATCTGTATTTCCAAATCACTTAATTTCTCTAGGCCTCTGTTTCCTTCTCTGTTAAAAAAAAAAGGGTTTGGACTAGATGACCACTGAGGGCCCTTCCAGTTCCACTCTATGACTGTATAAACATCTGGAATGAAGTTCCTTCTGACTGGATCTTTTTCACTAGGTCAAGAGAATCCCATGATATTCCATTATTAACTGGATTTTTAGACAAACTCCTAAGGTAATTGGGTTAAACACTGCCCTTCTTTTCAATCATAGGATTCTGGGAAATGAGTAAACTTGAGGGAGCATCAAATGATGTTAATATCGGTTGTGTTCTATATACTATGGGGAAGTGGAAATTTAACTCCCTTTCTTTAATGTTGCAGTACACCTGGCAGAACTGTACAAGCGTGCATTGGCTAGTCCAGAAATATCAGCCAGAATAAACTGGGATAAGTGGAGGTAAGATGATTCAGGGTTAAATTTTTATTATCAAAGCTTATTACAGTCAAAGCTCTGAGGGTTGGTATTGTGGGTAGAACGCTACCTTGGAGTCAGGAAGACCTGAATGCCAATCCTACCTCTGACATCCATCGAGTGATATGGTCAAGTCACTTAACATCTCTGAACCCTTGGCTGACTCAACTCTTAATTAGCTATTAATAAAACCTGTCATATCCACATCACAGTGTTGTTGCAAGTCTCAAATGAGATGATGCTTTGCCAATTTTAAGGTGCTATATGTCAGCTATAATAATTATTATTAGCAAGTTTATAATAATTTATCATTTCCCATTTATAAATATTTTAAGATTTTTAAAATTAAAAATAGAGAACAAGGTTAATTTTATAGCTCAGGATTCCATGCTACACATTCCAAGTCCTGACCTGGATCAGAGTTTGCAAAGTCTGAACTCCTTTATTTGATTAACATTTCATGAAATGGTGGCTAGTTTCCTCCTATAAGCTTTGGACAGCTTTGTAAAAATTCCAGCACTACTTTGACCCCATTTTCTTCACCTCTTTCTTCTCCTTCATGTAGCCATCCAAAACCCTCAGAGCGCTGGAAAGAAAAACTGGAACAGAACAGGTATGATGATCAATTCAAAGAGATATTAAGCCAGGCTCCCTACCATGCTTTAGGCATATAAAAGCCTCCCAGCATGCCCAGAGTCTTTATAAAACTTCCCCTCCCCCAGACTTGGAGCCATCCAATTACAGATTGTGACATTCTGTATGCTTATCAGGAAATTCCAAACAAAGTCCATTTTCCAGAGTGACAGTGGACTGCATCACAAGTGCAGCCTCATTTTATGTTGTTCGATTAGTAGTGGAAAGAAATTGCAGGCTGAGAAAGGGAATGGTCGTCCAACCTCTCCTGTTATTCTTACATCATCTCCTGCTATGCTATTGATTGTTTAATAATTAACAATTCAGCAAGCACTTATTAAGCATTTACTGTTTCCAGACAGCTATTCGAGGCACTAGGCAATCTGAAGTTTAAATAAGATACAGTTCCTGTCTTCACGGAGATTAAAGCCTCATAAGCTCTGTGTTTATATCAACATTCCAGTACCTACTTTTCATCAATACAATATTAGTTTTGTCTTCCTCTTCCCCTCAAAAGTGCTCGACAAGCACAAAAGTTATTTCAAAACTAGACTGAAAGCTTCTTAACAACAGAAACTTTTATTAAAAAAAAAAAACAACAGGAACTCTCTGTCTCTCACAGTACCCTGGATGGTACTGAGTGCATAGTAAATCTGGGCCATTAAGTTCTACACGAACGTCATGCTGAAAATATTAGCTAGATTGTGACCTTCTGAAGCTGATCGACTATTCAGTTGGTCAATGACACTTGGGGATTCCTGTTTTTAAGGCCCCATTACTACAAAATTCCTACCTGCGGCCCTGAAAAACACTTGACATTCTTCCTTTGTTACAAGAACCAATTGGTTCTCATAAGGCAAAGGAGTTCAAGATAGATGACCTTAATAATCTTTCCTTCGCCTCCCAGAGTGAAATAACATCAGTTTTCCTCATCCCTTTGCCAATTTTCTGAAATACTTAACAGTTACCAAACTCCAGGACAGATTTGGCCTAAATTTACTCTTACCCATGACCATTTCATGCACAAGACAGGTTTATCCACATCTATAGACCTCCCTATTCATAAGGAATCTATTGTCAAGTCAAACTATCTTTATTGCATCTCCTCCATAACAGAGGCCAACACTTTGACGCATTGGATATCAGCAGGTGTAAAGTCAGAGAACAAGACTGTTCCTATTGTGAAATCTGTCAAGGAATAATTCTGATGTGTGTATGGGAGATATTATTGAAAGAAAGCTTTTTGGGGGCAGATAGGGGGTGCAATGAGTAGAGCACCGGCCCTGAAGTCAGGAGGATCTCAGTTCAAATCCAGCCTCTGACACTTGACACACTAGCTGTGTGACCTTGGGCAAGTCACTTAACCCCAATTGCTCCGCCTTCGCCCCTGCAAAAAAAAATTTAATTAATTAAAAAAAAGAAAGAAAGCTTTTTAAGGTGTCATTTTGCTCTGATGAATCAAAAGGAATTTTAATAGTCAACAAATGATAAGTAAAGTGTGATGAAAAGTGACAAAGATTGCTCTCTACTAGATTATCTTCCTGAGAACTCAAGGTCACTTCCAAACCTCAGCGAGGTTTCAGAGTGGGACTTTGTGGAGTCCAAACTAATTTGATTATATTTTGCAAATACTCAAATGGATCCCCCTTTCTGAATGTCTTTTGTTGTTATGCACCCTCTCTCTTCTATCTGAAACCTTGATTTTATCTCCAACTCTTCCCTCTCCCTAACCCCGCTGCTCACATCTAAACAGCTATCAAGTCTAATCAATTCTTCTCCTGTGATCTCCTTGAAATCCAGCCCTTCTCCCTATTCCCACAGTTTTTGCTATAATAGTCCATACTCTACCAGGATTATTGCAGTAGATTTCCTCTTCCTCTTCCTTCCATTATTCTCTCTCTTCCCACCAGTCTATCATCTTGCTTATGTGCATTTTTTTTTTGCTTGAACCTTTCTGGTTCACTCTTGTCTATCAGAAAAATTTCAAATTCCTGGGCATGACATTCAAGGACTTCCAACCTGATAACCATCCATCCAACCTTCCTAGCCTTATTGCATATTGTTTTTCTCCATGTGCTCAGTGCTCTAGCCAAACCAGATATGTCTGGTGTTGCCTCCTTGCCTCTGTTGGTGCTATTTCCTTTTCCTGAATTCCTTTGATCTACAACCACCACCAACCAACTCCCTCAGACCAGTCTACCATCTTGACTCATTAAAATCTTCACTGTCTTTTAAGGCCCAACTCAAGTACCGTCTTCTCCCAAAACTTTCCTCAATATCCCTAATTAATAAAGATTCTTCTCTAACCTGAACCTGACAAGGTCCTTGGGTCATACTTCAAATACATTTCTCATGCATCTTTTTGTATCACATATGTATATATCACATATATTTTGTATATAACATATAGAACACATGAACTATCACATCATACATGATCTACATCACGTGTAAATATCAGATTGAATAATCACATATGCATATCTCATATCTCCCAACTGGGTTATGAGCTCCATGAAGACAGGGTCTACGCCCTATTTAATCTTCATAGCTGCCACGAAGTAAAACACAGTGTCCTGCATATAGTAGTTACTTAATGCATATTTGTCACAGTTGAATTTTTTTAACCCTAAGGTACTATAGTGCTTAGCACACTGCCTGGAATGTAGTAGGTACTTAATAAATGCTATTTATTATTATTATTTAATGCTATGCTATTAATAAAAAATTATTTTGAACTATATAGGAGTCTTTCTGAAAGGGGAAATTATGATTGACCTTAAACGTGTCTGGAACAATCTTGATCAACCATATACACAAAAAAACCCAATGTAGTTTAATTCAAACACACATTATATTCTTACTCTTTGTCATTTACACTGTTAATAATCCTATATCATTTCTGGGGCAATTATGGGGGGAAATATGATAAAATCATATTCTCCTCTGTGCCTTTTTCTTTTCTTTTATCAGGCACGACATCGAAGAAACCCAAAATTATTTGGCAGGGCTAAGGAATCACATAATACCACCATATTTCCAGTCTGAATTTGGCAAGATATTCATGACCCAGGTAATTAACATCAGTCTAATACAACAGTTTAAGAGTTTCTACCTTAGTTGTTGTATAAATGTTGTAAGTAGATTTCAGGCTGAACTTTTCTAGACATTGGCTAAAGCAATGTCCATCAGCCATGGTCCCCAAAATCAGTCATCTTTCTGGACTCTGGCAAGCCAATGGAGACAAATTTTGACTCATAGGATCATTGATTTGGAGGTGGAAAGGACCCTAAAGGTCATATGGTCCAATCCCATCATTTTACAGATGGGGACACTGAGACCCAGATTCAGTAAATGGCTTCCCCAAGGGAATACATTAAGTAATAAAGTCGCGTCTTCTGACTCCAAATCCAATATTTGCCCCCCATCACTATGTTCGTGCCTTATCCTCCAAATGTGGAAATCGATTGCTAAAATATCATATGCCTCTATCTTCTTCCCCCACCACCTTACACCACTTACCCTTTCAACTATTCCCTATGTAAACTCCTTTGCCAAATGAGTGTTTTCCCATAATGTGGTATAGTGGAAACACCACTGGACTAGGAATTGGGCAAAGCCTAATCTTAGTACTGATTCTACAACTAACTTTCTGTCATAATTTGGTTTAAGCGATTATCTCTCTGGGCTTCATTTATAAAGTGAAATGGAACAAAATACCTTATAAATCTAAAAATCACTGATTCACTGACTACACCCTCCCCAAGGATTGCTTCTGTTAGGTCTACTTCCTCACAGCTGTGATATTTTGAGTTCTTTAATGCCCATGAAAACAGGCCCCAGTTGGAGAATGTTTCTCTTTCTAGGCCCAAGTCTCCCATGAGAACTATAAATAGCTCAGCTACCCACCATCACCAGGTGAAAGCTGAAGAGGAAGCGCCATTTTGTCTTTGAAAGCAATTATGAGTAGTCAGCATAAATGAGAGAGGTAATCATCAGTCTTTGGAAGATTCTATCACAAGCATCTCTTTGATAAGCTTATGTGCCTTCTTTGGGGTTTCTTAAATATAGAGTGAAAACAACCCTAAGTAATTTTCATCAGTTATTTAGCTCCATATGTTGCTTCCCATCTTCCTTCTTAGTGGCTTTGTGTATAAAATCTAAGCCACATCTATTTTTTTATTAAAAGTTTCATTTTATTTTACTTTTTTCAATTAACAAGCATTTATTTTTTTTTTCTCTCCTCACCCCCCACTGAAAAATAAAAGAAAAAGAAAAGTGAAACCCCGGAGGTAAATGAGGATGGGTAAAGCAAACCAAACTCCCAAATTGACCCTGTCCATTTGACTTCTTGAGTCCGTTGCCTCCCCATCAGGAGGTGGATAGTGCGGTTCATTCCTCTGGAATCATGGCTTGCCATCACACTAAACAGTGATGCTGGCATAATAGAAGTTGTCCTCCTGGTTCTGCTCACTTCAGCTAAACTCCACCTTTTGGTTTTTCTTTTAAGTATCATAACCTGGAAGCCATTTCTAAAAAACTTCCGCCCTTTCAGAAGAAATTGCAAGACCTGAGCAGAAACTTTTCCCGAAGCACATCTGACATTGACCCAGGTGATTATTTCAGTGTTATTCTTTTCCTGTTGAGTTACCTGGCTTAAATAATACCCCACCCCCTTACACAGTCTGTGCCATTCCACCTTACAAGCAGAACCAGCTCTACAGGAAGAACACAGGTGGCACAATAGAGAAAGAATGGGACCTGGAATTAGGAAGAACTGAATTCAAATCCAGCTTCAGCCACTTAACTAGCTGGGCAGTCACTTAACCCGTGCCTCAATTTCTTCATCTGTAAAATAGGGATAATAATAGCACCAGGATTGCTATGAAGATTAAACAAGATAATATTTATAAAGCACTTTGCAAAGATTAAAAAGGACTATGTGAATGGTAGCTCCAGCTACGGTAAAGGTAGGCTGAATAGGTAGACACTTACTTGATGTGATTTAGAGGCAATACAGCTATTCTGTTATGGTCCCAAAACACCTTTCTCATTACCAAAACCAAAAGGCTACACACTAAAACCAATTTCAGATCCATCTTTCTGGCTGATGGCTTTGTAAAAAATTCATATGCCTGTAAAAGAAGTAACACATTGAGTCTCCTCAGTCATTTACACCTTAGTGTGAATGAGTTTCGAGCCCTTTTCTGAGATTAGGTTTCAGAAAATAGAATGGCAGAGGAAAAGTGAGAGAACTGGGCTCCTGGGCAAGTGGGAAAAGCACAGCAGAGAGACAGGCAACTACTGGGGGTGGGAGATGGAAGCCTTTGAAAAAAGAGAAAATCTAAAGAAAAGACTTCTACTTCATACTATGGTGTTGATCCAACCTTTCCTGTGGACAAATATTTAACTATGTGTCCTGGAAATTTCCCGAAAGTTGTTGTATTACAAATTGACAACTCATTATTATCTGTAGTTTATTATCTGTTTAATCTTTCATAAGTATAAGAGTCATTTTTAATAATCGCTCTTTCCTAGAGTGTCAATCATCTAAAGAACCAACCCAAGAGTCTTCTGAATTGCTCAGTCTTCTGGTATCAGAGAGTTCACTAGAAACCAAGGAGTCCATCAGTATGTTCCCCAGTGATTACTTTACAAAGTCTGAGATGGGTATGATAATAATTTGTTTTAATTCTTTGTTTCTCGAACTGAAAGTCACTGCCTTCTAGAAGATTATAGGAGCTTCCACACAAGTCAGTGAATGTGGAACTATGGAGCTGGCTTTTAAGGCTGCCTGACTAGCGAGCAAAAAAATCAAAGGTCATTCGGGTTTGGGGGCTATTTCTAAAATGGGCGGAAGCAAAGGAGAGAGAGGGGTTTAATCATATCCACCTTTACACAATGTAGAATTACTGGTCTATTGGTTTGATTCTTGTTAAGGGCTAATTTGAGAGAGAGGGTATGGGTGGAGCCAAGATGGTGGAGTAAAGCCAGGAATTCATTTGAACTTTCCTAGTTCCCCTCCACTTTAACTTTAAAGTAATGCCTCAAATAGGATTCTGGACTGTGACATCCCATAAAATGTCAACATGATGTATTTTACCAGCCTAAAACAACTTAGGAGGTCAGCAACAGAGGTCTGTGATACCAGGGTAGTGGCTAGTTTAGAGCATATGCAGTGGCAGGACCATCGGTAGGCCTTGGAGGTGGTTGCATCAGTGGCAACAGCAGCTTTGGGAGCTCTCAGCCTACAGATGGGGGGGGGGTCAGACAGCTGGTCAAAAAGAGATTGGGGGAAACCTCTCTTGGCACTGGATGCAGTACCCTGTTGCATTGCCCATACACAGTTCTGGGTCACAGTTCCAGGTAAAGAGGAAGACTAGCTTTTGTGCCTTCAGGGGAACAAGGGCCCTGGACACAGTTCCAAGGCAGAGAGATGTGGCTATAGGAAAGCAGAGGACCTAGTCATAGTTTTATGGTAGAGAAAAGTGCTTATAGTTAGGATGGACCCTGGTCCCAGTTCCTAGGTTGAAAGGAGTACTAGTGCTTACAGCTGCAGAAGGGTAATGGACCTGGTCACAGTTCCACAGCCAAGAGGAGTGCTCCTGCCTTTGGTTACAGGGGAGTAAGGGTCCTTCTTGGGTAAAGACAAGAGCACAGACCAGGAGAGCAGTAACCACAACCCTCCTTAGATTATATTACCTTGGAAGCACTGAAAACTTACAGACTTCCAGAAATAGCTCTAAAAACAGTAGCACAAAAAAAATCTGAAGCTTGGGACAGTGCCCCCTCTACCTTGGGAGCAGAGCCTAGCTTTAACATAAAGTTAAAAGTCAAGAAGTAGACTGGAAAAATGAGCAAACAACAAAAAAAGGAACCTGACCATATAAAGTTACTATGGTGACAGGGAAGATCAAGACACAAATCAGAAAAAGACATCAATGTCAAAACAGATATAATAAAAGCCTCAAAGAAGAAATGTGAATTAGAGACAAGCCCAATAAGAATTCCTCAAAGAATTCAAAAAGGATTTCAAAAATCAAATAAGAGGGTAGAGGAAAAATTGAGGAAAGAAAAGAGAGTGATGTAAGGAAAGTATGAAAAGTGAAGTCAACAGGTTGATAAAAAAAAATACTGAAGAAAATGTACCTTAAAAAGCAGAATTGGCCAAATGGAAAGAGCGGTACAAAAATCTGCTGAAGCAGAGAGGTAATGTAGTGTAATGGATAGAGTGCCAGACTTTGGTCCAGAAAGACCTAGATTCAAGTTCTGCCGTACATATACATACTTGCTATGTAATGTTCAAGAATTCATTTAAAACCTCAGTGTTGCAGGCAACACCCTAAAGTATAGATAAAATGCCAACCAGCATTGATGAGAAAGTTTAATCATCTGGGAGTTCTCTGTACCAACGAAACTAGGCTTAGTCCCTATCCCTAACTGAGATCATGGACACTTATGGCAGAAAATAATTGGGACAATCACTGCTTGGCCCTTGATCAAAGAAAGAGGGACAGCATGCCATAATGGAAAGAACTTTGGGTTTAGAGACAGAGAACCTGAGTTCAAATCCTAACTCTACTGCTTACTGCCTGGGTCATATTTAAAAGTCACTTTAACTATTTGAGCCTTGATTTATTGATTTGTAAAATGAGCAGATTCTATTAATGTTCTCTGATATCCTTTCCTTCTCTAACATTCTATGCTTCTTTGAACTGCATCAACCTTCATTCTAATTCAGTTGGTTCCAAGAAGTAGTTTGATTCAGTGGAAATAGTATTAGCCTGAAGATTAGGAAATATGGCACCCACTCCATGCTTAAGCACATATATAGGGCCTCTTTGAGCAAGTAGCTTCATCTGCCTGTGGTTTTTTCCACTTTTCTCTCAAATGGAAAACAGAATCTTCTTCCTGCCTATTTTTCATTATTATTCCATGGATGAATACAGCGACCTTTGAGGGATAACAAGGCATAAGGATAGAGAGCCAGACTCAGAATCAGAAAGTCCTGGAAAGGCTGATGCTTACTGACTTTGTGCCCCTAGGCAATCTAGTTAGCCTCACAGTGTATCAAGAGACTCTCTATGACAAGGACCCTTAACCTGAAGTCCATGAACAACAAAAATATCCCAAAAGTCTCAGTGTGGCTTTAAACTTTAGTAGCTTTCTAAGCTAAAACTGCATCAAGATTTTTAAAATGTGTTTCGATGACTATATTTTAAAATATTTTCCTTTGTAATCTTACATACTTTTTATTCATTAAAAAACCTTATTCTGAAAAGGATCCCATAAGCCTCATCAGAGTGCCAAAGGAGTCCATGACACATATGTGATAGATGCATGTATATCTCAAAAAGACACTGCATGCAAATGGATGACTGTCCCAAAACTGGGCCCAGGATCAACAGAAAGGGATTACAGAGTTCTCCTAATGACTTCAAATTCCCCGTGAAACAAATGCCCATATTTTTAATACCTATATTATGTTACAAGGCACAGAAGAGATACAGCAGATGTCAGTACAATGTCATATCATTGATTAATACTGAACTTAATACTTAGAGACCTCGATAAATTTTTTCCACACACTGTTGTCTAGTTGTGTTCCCTATACTGGATTTGTACTATTGATTTTTTTAGCCCAAGTGTAGGGGTTGGTTTTTTTCATTTATATCAGGTCAAGGAACTACCATGGGGCTCAGAAAGCAGATGAGTCAGAGTTCTACTATCTAATAGAAATTGTTCATTGTTGGAATATTGGTAGATGTGGAGTCCTTCTAAAATGAAGAGATGACATAGGTGCCATATCTTCTCCACTACCCTGGATGATTCAGGACCTGACAGTTTTGAGCACTATTATAGTAATAGTAATGGAACATAAGAAAAGATTAAGACAGGGTCCTTTGACCTTTAAGGAATGTAAAATCTGGTAAAGGATAAAAGAATAGTGCTCATGGAAAAAAGAGCATAATTGTGTGAAGTTTGTGGCTCATATAATAAATATGATAGGAATTTATGGAGGGAGGAAATCAGCAGCTTAAGGTGACTTTATGAAGGAGGTAAGACTGAAGGAACTTCACAGAATCTTTGGTTTATCTAGTCTAAAATCTTAATTTTACTTGTAAGGAAACCAAGTCTCCAAAATATTAGGTGATTTCCCCAAGACCACATAGCCATTGACAGAAACAAGACTAGAACCCAGGTCTTGTGAATTCTGGAATGGTGTTCTTTCCACTGAACCTCACTGCTACAGATGGAAGATGGAAGGATTTCCAAGCAAGAGAAGCAGTATAAGCAAAGGTATAGAGTTAGCAGTGTTCAGAGGACTGTGAAGAGATGAGTGTGACTGAAATAAAGGGTTTATATTGGGGATGAATGAAAGAAAAGGTTGAATAAATATGGTAGATTCAGTATATGGAAGGCCTTGAATAACATAGAGTGCTTGCTAAGAGAAACTATTATGGGTTTTATGGACATGATGAAAACAGAATGTTAGGAAGATTAATCTGATAGTGGTGAGCACTGTAAATTAGAAGGAAGAATCTAGGGCCAGAGAGAAGCTATTTTACCAATCCAGGCATGAGATAATGAAATCTTGGTCACTATAATAGCCCACATGTGATTAGTCAAGGCCTAAATTAGTGTTACTATGGTCAGAAAAGAGACAGTGATGGATACAAGAGATGTTGTAGTGATGAAATCAACAGAACTTGGCAAATGTTGTGGAGGAGGTGGGTTGGGGTGAAAGTGAAAAGTTGAAGATGACTCTGAGGCTGTAAATCTGGATTACTAGAAAGATGGTGATGTCCACAACAGAAATTGGGAAGTTTGGAAGATGAACGAGTTTAGGTAAACAGCTAACAAATTCAGGTTTGGACATGTTGAATTTGAGTTGCTGGGGGGACATTCAGTTGGAGCTGTCCAGCAGGCAGTTGGTGATGCAGTCAAAATGGAATGTTGAAATCAGTGCTAGAAGAGGGAGTTCAGGAGAAAATGAGCTATCATTCTATTTAACTGACATCTAAATAGATACAACCACTTTGGAGTATCCCTACTACAGCTTCCTTACTCTTTACTTTCATCCCTTTCCCTGTGTTATTTGTCCTTCTCCTTCCCCCTTTTCTTCCTCTTCTACTCTGCTCCCAAGAACAGGAGTAGGGATGGAGTTATTATGATTTGCAGAAACCGTTCCAACTGTCATTTAATGATCCTTCTCCCAGAGCAGGATGGGAAGTAAATATGGTACCAATGAGCAGCTCTTTCCTTATTCCATTCTTTTTAGGTGGAGTAGGGCTTTCTTTTCATATATAGGCTTTGAGCCAAAACGTCAAGGCGACTGCTTGGATACACTAATATTTACAGTCAGGTAGAAAAAAGCAAGACAGATAGATGATGGGAGTCTTTCGTATAAAGTGATGTTTCCCCATTTTTGTAATGTTATTGAATCTTGAGGATAGGTATAGTGGATAAAAAACTAGCCTCAGAGCCAGAAAGACCTGAGTTCAAGTCACTTAACCTCTGAATGCTTTTAGGGCACTGGTATCAAATTTGAATTCAAGTAGCTGTGAGGCTCAGATAGCAGGCCTCAAACCAGATTGAAATGTAATTGAGAAATGTTTAACATAATAAATAAAAATACAATACAACATTTTGTTGAGTCATTTCAGTCATGTCTGACTCTCCATGCCTCCATTTGGGGTTTTCTTGGCAAAGACACTGGGGTGGTAGGCCATTTCCTTCTCCAGCTTATTTGACAGATGAGAAAACTGGGGCAAACAGGGTTAAGTGACTTGCCCAGAGTCACAGAGCTAATAAGTGTCTGAAACCAGATTTGAACTCTGGTCCTCTTGACTCCAGGCCCAGCATTCTATCTACTGTACCACCTGGCTACCTTCAATACAACATAAATAATGTAGATTTGAGGTTTTCTAAGTCAATATATGGCCCACAGAGATCCGTTTTGAGTTGGATACCACTGTTCTAGGCAACTCTTTAAAACTATAAAATGCAGAGAAAGTGCTGACCTGAATCAGCAGAGTTTTCCTCGCCTAGAAGTTTCTATATCAATGAAACCCTGAACTCTAGTCCTTCTCCCTTTCCCTGATAAATCTCAATTTTTTCATCAGCATTATGTCATCAGCAAAATTCAGAAAGTGTTATGGGTCTTGGTTTTACTTCATGATAAATAAGTTTCACTGAATCATACAAAAGCTCTCATGAGAACTGATTTTATGAAATTCCTGAATTTAAACCATCTTGTTTACAGTCTTAAATACCCTAGAAGAAAAACATTATATTTCTGATGATTTTGTACTTACTCATTTTCAATCAAGGGATACTCCTGTGTAGATCACAGTGTTAGACATAACCATGGCTCACTGAGATTGTAATCTGAGTCTGTGACTATTCTGAAGTACTTTCTTAGTATCATAATTCCTTTGGGGCTTTCAATTTTAGGCAGTACTTGAAGTAATCAAAACCTGAAAATGATGTAACAGGGCAGGAATGGTGGTAGAGATGATCATTAAGTCTAGATAGAAAAAATAAGCTGATGCTATGAAAGATAAGAGTGTATTTATGGACCCATGGAGCCATGTTGATTTGTACCAAAGTAGCAAGATAGGACTTCATATTTTGACTTTCTATGATTACAGTATACAGTCATAATGTCCTTGTCATAGTTACCCTCACCTCTTAGAGAAGCAGACAAAATCTATACAATTACATCCAATCAATTCAAGTCAAAGGCCTGCTTCTACTCCATTACCTATACAATTTCAGGAAAACGACGTTTTGTTTTTGTTTGTGTAAATTAGCAAATCTGGTTATCTTCATTGTTTAATTTACTCTTTTGCCATTTAAGCTATCAGAGTTAGAGCTTAGGGAATAGAAGTGGTTGCTGGTCATTATATTTTTTTAATATTTAAAAGAATATTTAAATATTACTTTTATCCCTTAATTAAATGAGAAAGAGAGAGAGAGAGAGAGAGAGAGAGAGAGAGAGAGAGAGAGAGAGAGGGAGAGAGAGAAGGATTCTCTCACTTAGTACGTTTCTTTAAATGGAATGGAATCTTTTGAAATTAGTTAAATAGTAAGTTCTCCTCTATGAATCTAGTCTTAATAAAAACTAGTAGAGGATAGAATGCTTTCTGTCCTGTAGTATTGCCAAATCCTATTGATTCTGCTGATAGAATTCAGTACCAGGACCCCTCAAGGAGAAAAATGTCAAGGTAAACAGCATCTCTCTCCAGATGTGATTCCAGTTCCTGTTGAGGATCCAGGGTAGTCTGAACCTCAGAATAAGGTGATAGGCATGTGAGTCAAGGAGGCAGGCATATATAACCCATGCTTAAGCACATCTTTGCTAGAGGACACCTAGATCCCCAATCCACTACCAGCCAAAAGGAACCATGGAAAGCTAAATCAATTCCAGAGTCTTTCCATGGGGTTTGTATTTATTCCAGGGCAAACTCAATCATGAACCAGACTTCTGGGTCAATTCTCGACCAGAACCTAGAACCTAGACCCTAGAATCTAGCAGATGGACTACATCCCAGAACCAGAGCTGAACAGATGCCTGAGACCACAATCAGACTCTAAAGGTACACTACTGAGAGCTAAGTGGGAGCCCAAGTGGAAAGAGAGTGGATGAAAGGACCATCACACCACCACTTTAGCACAAAGTCACTTTACAAGCCAAAGATCTCACTCTTATAAAGCTGCTTTTTAAGACCAACGTGTTTCGGTCCTTCTAATGGCAGATAGGAGGTCTGGAAAACCAGAGAGAATGTTGTAGCTGTTGAGTCTGTGAGGGATTTTGGACCAGAGTCAATCTTTTAAAGGTATGTTTTCATTGGTCAAATCGAAAAAGAGACTTTTTCCATATGGGCGAGGTAAAGTATTTTATCAGTTTCCAAGAACAACTAAACATGTTAAGGAAGGAAACATAGCTAATGAAAAATAGCCTCCCCTTGATTAAAGGTAGCATATTTCTAAGCTCCCTCATCCCTATGACATGTTTTCCTGAATTCCTCAATCTTGGGGACTCAAAACCCCTTCAGAACATTCCTCTCCATTATGGAACACCTCTTTCCTCTAAGCCCCAAATTTTTAATGTATCCTGTGGTCTGGGAAACCTCTCTGCCACTAAAACATGTAGTCATCTTCCTTATTCAATTTTTAAAGTTGTCACTTATTGTCTTTCCAACTAGAATGACCGTCTTACATTTCTTCACATGTTTTGCAGCACTCAGCAAAAAAAAAAAAAGCTTTACCCTTAGAAAGGAATTGGTACATATTTGTTGATTATTGGATAATGTTGATTAAACTCCTCTCTTACACACACATCTTTATTTCTCTTGACTGAGCTTTTTCTTTGTGCTACTGAAAGGCAATAAATAAAGACATGTCTGGAAAGAATAGTCCAGAATAATTAAAACACCTTCTTTCCAATAGACTCTGAATCATCATGGACGCCCTTGAAGATTCCAACCCAGTCATTGCTACAAAATGCTGCTGGACAACCGAGGAAGGAGAAAGTAAAACTACCTAATTACTTGAAAAGTTCTAAGCCAAAGAAGTCTCTACCCCTTAAGAAGGTAAAAAAAAACTTTTCTTGGCTGTAGGGGGGAAAACAGTTACATGGAGTTTTTTATTCATTGCTGTTACTGGTTTCTAGCAGAAGCTGTAGCTATATGGTGCTCTCCATCAGTTTCTGAAACCTAAGTAATTTGCTCATGGTAAGTCCATTGAGGTCTCCCAGGGATACAGAAAAATGCTAACTACCTGCACTGCAGTGCTGTGAACAGAAGGTTTTGATCCCGTCTAATTCAAAATGTTTCTGTTGAGAGCCAACTGCAGTGTTCCATGCCGGGAAGATAAACCGAAGCATGCACCTTGTTTGGAATCTTTGAGGATGTCAAGATCTCAACTCCATCAGCCGGTTTAGCAGAGCAATTCTACAAGCTGTCGGCTTGTGAGGAGTTATAACCTGGGCTCATGCTTATGGCTTTTAACTCCAATACCTGTGATGTCTACACATAGACTTCATTATTGGTTCTAGGCACACTGCTACTCTGCCCATGAGGTCTAGTCCAATCCAGTAAACATATATTGAGCACCTACTATGTGCCAGGCACCCTGCTAAGTGGTAGGGGTGCACTTCCACTTCACATATGCTGCTTTGTTTCAATTTCAAGCAACAAGATAACTGTACCAGGTATCCTCTGGTGTCCAGTCCTCTCCCACCCAACACATCCCCCACCCCTTTTGTATGCTGTCTTTCTCCACTAGATTATAAGCTCCTTGAGGGCAGGGACTGTCTGTCTATTAAAAAATACACTACTCCATCCCAAGAGGTGAGACTTTGACCCATCAATCTCTCAATCAATCAACAAACGTTTGTTAAATCATGTTACAGGCAGTGTGCTAGGTATTGGAGATGCAAAGACAAAATTAAATAAGGCCCTGTCCTCAAGAAATTTTCATCCTATTGAAAATGATAATATATACATATATAAGTATATGGAGAGCATATGCAATGTAAATACAGTCATTTTTAGAGGGGAGAGTGGATAGTAAGTGTGCAAAGAGATTGCATACCTCCAACAAAGGCCTTTAGGCATCACTTTTATCAACTCATGGCCAGGTCTTGCTGCTAAATATGGAATAATGATATCAATCAGATACCCTTAGAAGAGCATATATCCTGCTTTCAATACAAAATCAACTCTGGATTCTCCCAGAAACAACTCAATGCCTCATCTTAAAATTCAACACATTATTGGAATTTAACCACATTATTGCTAATTTGCTGTCCATGCACAAAATGACAATGCAACAGGTTTCCTGACTGGTCCTTTTTGACTATTGGCAGAGACAGAAGAGAAACCAAATGTTTTTGTTCCATCAGACTACAATGGCACAAAACATCCCTTTGCCCCGGTCTTTCTTTCCCTCCTATCTCTTTGCTGTCTCCTGCCTCTCATCCTTGGTTTGGAAGATAAGCCATTCGATTGAATTCAACAGCATTTCTATATAGCAATAACAAAGTTTCGGAGGAAATAATGGAAAGGGAAGTCCTGTTCAAAATCATAACAAAGTGCATAAAAAATCCAGAGACCTTCCTCCAAGACTCACTCAAGACTTGTATAATTACAAAACATCCCGTAAAGAAATATTCAAATAGATCTGCAATTTCATCATTTTGGAGCTCTTGTCAGTGACTCAGATCGCAACTCCTCCAACTTTTTTATTTCTGCCCATAAATTCACCCAATGGGCTGGAGAGCTTTCCTGATTTCTCTTGATAATAGTGCCAGTGAAGTACCCTGACCATCCACCTGCCATTCCTCATCTTTACCATGTGACCAGCTCATCTTTTCTTCCTATCATAGTATTCCTTAATGAAGTCTTTTACTCTTCTTCTTTTACAAATTTCTTCTTTGGTACAGTCTGCCCACATAGACTATGTACCTTTCCATTGCCCTCTGAATGATACCCATTTTTAGTTCTTTACAGATTGTTGTATTCCATCTCTGGCTGCCATACAGCAACACCATTAAATGTTTATATTAAAAAGATGGGGGTAGCTTGGCATGACAGTACACACTTGCAATCCCTGCTACTGTGGAGGCTGAGTCTAGCCAATTATTTGAGTTCAGGAGTTATGAGCTAAGCCAATTGGGTATCTGCACCAGCATTAATATAGTGAGCTCCAAAGAGCAGAAAGTGGGGGACTGGGCTGCTTAAAGAAAACTGGCCCAGATCAGAAATGGATCAGGTCAAAGCTCTCATGCCATCAGATGTGGGATTGGGCTCATGGGTGCCTGCTGTGCTTCCAGCCTGGGGAAGATAGGGAGATCCAGTTTGAAAAAAAAAAAGCTTATTTTCCACAGAAACTTTGGGGGATAATTAAAAGATCTTTGTAATTTCCTAATTGTAAAACAGCCTATTTTCCTCCTGTTCAATATTGGGCAGAATTAGTCCCACTGGACTGTCTATTTCAGATATAAATACTTATGGACAAGCTCTATACAATTTCTATCCAAATACAGGTCATGATGGGTATTCTTAATTTACATGGTCTTTCTTTTGTGGATGGACAAGCCAAAGTTTTTGAATTGTGACAGATCTCTTCCAAGAATCTATGCAATGTCCCAGAGCTTGATGCAACCACCATGATGTCATCTGTAGACAGGAGCATCTGAGGGCCCATCTGTATTTGGAGTCAGGAAAACCTGAGTTCAAAATCTGCCTCAGGGGTGGAGCCAAGATGGTGGCTGGAAAGCAGTGAGCTCCCCACTGAGTCCCTCCAAAAACCTATAAAAATGGCTCTGAACCAATTCTAGAACTGCAGAACCCACACAAGAGCAGAGGGAAGCAGGGCTCCAGCCCAGGACAGCCTGGATGGTCTCTGGGTGAGGTCTATCCCACACAGAGCTGGGAGCTGGGAGCTGGGAGCTGGGAGCGGAGCAGAGCAGAACCTAGCGTGAGCTGCTGAGACCAACCAGACCAGGAGCCGAGCGGACTGGGCCCTAGTGCCCTGAATCAGTGAGCTGCAGCAGTTACCAGACTTCTCAACCCACAAACACCAAAGACAACAGAGAAGGTTAGTGGGAAAAGCTGCAGGAGTGGAAGGAGTTCACAGTTCGGCCACCGCCCCAAGGCGGCAGAGGTGGGGCAGCTACAGCTGCTGTTGCTTCTGGCCCCAGGCCCACCTGGTGGGAGGAATTAAGTGGTGGATCAGAGTAGGAGTGCACAGCCTGCTGAAGATCTAAGCCCAGTCTGGGTTGGGGGCTCTTGGGGAAGGAGGAGTGCTGGTGTGGCAGAGCTGGCACATCCCCACCAAACGTGGAACATAGAACTCTTTAGTCTACAAGCAGTCATACCCCGATGAAAAACTCAAGGGTCAAGTTAGCTGGTTGGGAATATGGCCAGGCAGTGAAAACACACCCAGATTCAGTCTGACTTTGGATTCTTTCTTTGGTGACAAAGAAGACCAAAACATACAGCCTAAAGAAGTCAACAAAGTCAAAGAGCCTACACCAAAAGCCTCCAAGAAAAACATGAACTGGTCTCAGGCCATGGAAGAGCTCAAAAAGGATTTGGAAAAGCAAGTTAGAGAAGTAGAGGAAAAATTGGGAAGAGAAATGAGAAAGATGCAAGAAAACCATGAAAAACAAGTCAATGACTTGCTAAAGGAGACCCCAAAAATACTGAAAAATACAATGAAGAAAACAACACCTTAAAAATAGACTAACTCAAATGGCAAAAGAGCTCCAAAAAGCCAATGAGGAGAAGAATGCCTTGAAAGGCAGAATTAGCCAAATGGAAAAGGAGGTCCAAAAGACCACTGAAGAAAATACTACCTTAAAAATTAGATTGGAGCAAGTGGAAGCTAGTAACTTGATGAGAAATCAAGATATTATAAAACAGAACCAAAGGAATGAAAAAATGGAAGACAATGTCAAATATCTCATTGGAAAAACCACTGACCTGGAAAATAGATCCAGGAGAGATAATTTAAAAATTATTAGACTACCTGAAAGCCATAATCAAATAAAGAGCCTAGATATCATCTTTCAAGAAATTATCAAGGAGAACTGCCCTGATATTCTAGAGCCACAGGGCAAAATAGAAATTGAAAGAATCCACCGATCGTCTCCTCAAATAGACCCCAAAAAGAAATCTCCTAGGAATATTGTCGCCAAATTACAGAGGTCCCAGATCAAGGAGAAAATACTGCAAGCAGCCAGAAAGAAACAATTTGAGTATTGTGGAAACCCAATCAGAATAACCCAAGATCTAGCAGCTTTTACATTAAGGGATCAAAGGGCTTGGAATATGATATTCCAGAAGTCAATGGAGCTAGGATTAAAACAGAGAATCACCTACCCTGCAAAACTGAGTATCACGCTCCAAGGCAAAATATGGATTTTCAATAAAATAGAGGACTTTAAAGCTTTTTCAGTGAAAAGACTAGAGCTGAATAGAAAATTTGACTTTCAAACACAAGAATCAAGAGAAGCATGAAAAGGTAAACAAGAAAGAGAAATCATAAGGGACTTACTAAAGTTGAACTGTTTTGTTTACATTCCTACATAGAAAGATGTGTATGATTCATGAGACCTCAATATCATAGTAGCTGAAAGGAATATGCATATATATATGTTTATATATATATATATATATAAGTGAATGTACATGTATGTATATATGTATGTGTATATATATATAAAGAGAGAGAGCGGACACAGGGTGAGTTGAAGATGAAGGGAAGGTATCTAAAAGAAATAAAATCAAATTAAGGGATGAGAGAGGAATATATTGAGAGAGGGAGATAGGGAGAGATAGAATGCGGTGGATTATCTCACATAAAGGTGGCAAGAGGAAGCAGTTCTGGGGGAGGAGGGGAGAGGGCAGGTGAGGGGGGAATGAGTGAATCTTGCTCTCATCAAATTTGGCCTGAGAAGGGAATACCATACATACTCAATTGGGTATCTTACCCCACAGGAAAGAAGAGGGAAGAAGATAAAAAAGGGGGGGATGATGGAGGGGAGGGAAGATGGGGGTGGAGGTAATCAAAAACAAACACTTTGGAAAGGGGACATGGTCAAGGGAGAAAATTCAATAAAGGGGGATGGGTTAGGAAGGAGCAAAATATAGTTAGTCTTTCATAACATGAGTATTGTGGAAGGGTTATACATAATGATACGCATGTGGCCTATGTTGAATTGCTTGACTTCATAGGGAGGGTGGGTGCGAAGGGAAGAGCAGAGAGAATTTGAAACTCGAAGTTTTAAAAACAGATGTTCAAAAACAAAAAAAAGTTTTTGTTTGCAACTAGAAAATAAGGTACACAGGCAATGGGGTGTAGAAATTTATCTTGCCCTACAAGAAAGGAAGGGAAAAGGGGATGGAAGGGGAGTGGGGTGACAGAAGGGAGGGCTGAATGGGGAACAGGGCAACCAGAATATACGTCATCTTGGAGTGGGGGGGAGGGTAGAAATGGGGAGAAAATTTGTAATTCAAACTCTTGTGAAAATCAATGCTGAAAACTAAATATGTTAAATAAATTTAAAAAAATAAAAAAGAACATAAATAAATTAAATAAAAGAAAAAAAATTTAAAAAAAAATCTGCATCAGATGCTTACCAGCTGTAGGACCCTGGGCAAGTCTTTATCACTCTCTGGGCCTCAGTTTGCTCACTTGTGACTTCTAAAGAGTCACTTGCTCACAGTGACTTCTAAAGAGCTTTCCAGCTTTAGAGCTATGATCTTAAGTTTCTCAAAGATTGGAACTTTGGGTTCTGGGCCTGACTCTGCCACTAATGAATGATTAATGCTTGTTGAATTTGTTAAATTGAATCATAGTATTACGATTTTCAACCTCAGCTTTCCCCCTCTCTGGAGCTTGGGATTTCTTTCGTTTCATTTTAAACTTTTGAACCTATGCCTACAAACCATTCTACAATTCTCATCCTTTCTCATCCAGGTGGAAGACTGTGTTGGGGGGAGAGTAAACACATCCTCAGTTGCATGTGCTACCATGAACAGTGCAAAAACACCCCCTTTTGGCTTCCATCTTCTTCCACCAGAGGTGAACTTTGGAGTCTTGAAGGAGGGACATACCTATGTAGCCACAGTGAAGCTGAAGAATGTTGGTGTGGATTTCTGCAGGTAAGGCTGCTACTCATCAGTATGAGTATTATCAGTATGAGAATACTGCTCTGTATTACTACAATGTCAGTTGTTGTTAGAGTAATTGTTGTCAGACTGAGGTCTCCTCATTCCTCCTAGTCGAGTGCTCTTCACTGTACCATGTTGGGTAATGGGAGACAGAACATTTAAGCTTTTCCTATAAATCACTCATATACTTGCTCAACACCTCTCTTCATTTTGGGTAATGTAGATTTGTCCTTGCTTCTGTTGTGTCAAGTGGCCTAATTTGAAAGTGATTGCTAGAAGTACGAGGATGAAGAGGCATTCAGAGTTCATGGTCCAGGGCAATTCACCTTTTTCCTGAGGTAGCCAAGTGGAGTAGAGGAAACGCTAAACTTGGAGTCAAGAAAACTAAGGCTTGAGTTCCTGTGCTTACTTGCTATGTGATCTTGGGCAAGTCATTCAATTTCTCTCAACTTCAGTGCAATGATGGCAAGAAAAATTTCTTATGGAATTGTAAAGTGTCACATTCAGTTTGGCTTAGAACACAGAGGTCAGGAAAAAGAGTTGTATGAAATGAAGCTGGAACTGTGTCCAGGTGACTTAGAGCATTGGTGAAAGCCTGATGCCCTGAAGAACCCTCTGGAATTCTGGGGGCTTGGGGGGGGATGGGGAAAGGGCACCTGCTAAGGCTCTTGTCAATTAAGGTTGTTCTTCTAGTTTGACAATCACATGGAAACAAGAGCTGCTACTTGAAGGATCCCCAGAGCATGCTCAGCTCCTAGGGGCTACATTCCCATTTCTTTTCTACATCTCTATGTTTTCTCACAAAGCTGGCCTTGGAAGCCTTCAAGAGTTATACACATGGGGGAAATAAATCTGGGGGTGGAAAGAAATACACCACATGTTTCATTTCCAGTTTAAAATAAATTCTTAAAATTTTAGGGCAACAAGAGAAATCAGAATCATGGGTTTTTTGATTCCAGAAAGGGGTCTGAGGAATCATCTAGTTTGGTTCCTCCACTTTACAGATGACAAACTGAGGCACACAAATGTTAAGTGACTTTCCCAGGGTCACCCAGCTGGCTGGGAGCAGAATTGAGACTAGAACCCAGGCCTTCCTATTCCCAATCGGGTGCTTTTTCCCCACTGTACTACATTGCCTCTTTCTGTTAATAACTGAATCCCCCTGGTGTCCCCAAGGTTTATGACCTTCCCCCTTCCCTCTCTTGAACCTTCCTGCCTTTCTTCTCTCATGCCTTCCCTCCTTCCCTCTCTGGACCTTTCTTTCCTTCCTTGCTTCCTCTCTCCCTTTCTTCCTCCCTCTATTACTCCCTCCTTTCCTTCCTTCCTTCCTTCATTGCTTCCTTCCTTCTTTCCTTCCTTCCTCTCTCCCTTCCTTCCTCCTTCCCTACCTCCCTCCTTCACTTACTTGTTCCCTCCCTCCCTTCACTCTTTCCTTCCTCCTTCCCTCCCTTTCTTCCCTCTTTTTGTCCTCTCTCCCTCCTTCCCTCCCTCCCTTCCTTCCATCTGCCCCTATCTCACTCAGGCTAAAAATTACAGTACCAACTCAGAAGCCCAATCCCAATTCTGATCAACATGGAAGCTTTAAGCTCCTGTTTTTCTGTTGTAGGCTAGTTAACCTCTCCTTAGGCAGGCTGGTGGCTTACTATATGGTTGCCAGACTTAGTAATCAACTTACTTTAGCAATCCACCAGCCTCATCCTCCCCAGCAGTAGGGACTACAGGCTTGTACCACCACGACAAGCACTCTCATGGTTCATTGGAATAAAATCTCAGCCTTCTGGAATGGGTCTGCTCCCAACCAAACTGACCATTTACCATCAGCACTATCTTTTTCATTCACTGGGCAAAGTGAGTGAGGTTAGTCTCAAATAAGCAAAATCCATCCCTTCAGATTCTGTCTTTCTTAGCCCAGAGCTTTAGTTTCATAAACTTCACTCAGCAATTCATTAAATGTGGCCAATTCAGAGCCAAACCTGAAGTTAATTGGTTGGAGAGGTCAGGGTGGAGGTATGCTTTTTGAGGGCATTCCAATAGATTCAGTCTTTCACCATCATGCGGAACCCACAAACCACGGGAAGGGAAAGAGGCTGGCTCACACTCTTTATTAGCATGGAGATTTCCAATGTTTCTCCAAGTCCCGTATGCTTCCCATCCCTTCAAATGTGTAAACTCCCTAGGAAGCCAGTGCATTCTGGGATCCCATGCACCACTGATTTCCAAGAGAGCCCTCATTCTTTAGGCTAATGATCTGGCAGCCAGTAGACCAACATCCGTGCCATACACCATACTGAAACATGCACTCAGGTCCAAAAAGGAACTTTGCCCTGGCCCCAGAAAACAGCTAATAAGTGGAATAGAGATTTATGTTACAGTCACTTCTAACACTGATTGACTTTATGAGCTTACATTAAGAACTGTCTAAAGGAAAGTTGGGCAATCTGACCCCCAAATACTTCTACTATTTGTTATTCTGATAGCCTAGAACACCTACTGCAAATTCAGTTCACAGGATCATAAAATCTAGATTTAGCATTGGAAGGGACCTCAGAGGAATCTAAGACCCTTCCTTTTACAGGTGAGGAAACTGAGGCCCAGAAAAGTGAAGGGACTGGTCACAGGGACAGCAGAGGTGAAATTTGGACCTGGATTCTCTTTTTCTCCAAAACCATTGCTTTCCCTCTCAGCCAGTCCAATTCAAGAGCAATTGGTAAACAATTGTCCAATGCATCAGAAGCACCATGGCATAGTGAATAAAGGGCTGGCCCTGGAGTCAGAGAGACTTTGGCTCAAGTATTGCCTCTGATATCTGCTGGCTATGTGACCCTGAGCAAGTCACTTAACCTCTGAGTGCGCCTAGGCTGTGAGTCTGCTTTGGTAGAGGAATTATCCTCACTGGGAGCTCTTTACACTGTTGAAATCACAGGTGCCCAAAATGTAAAAGGCACTGTGGTAGGTGTGAGGGGAGTCAAAGACAAAATTCTCTCTCTTGATGATCCCCTCATCTCCTTTGAGCTCAGCTGTCATCTCTATGCAGATCACTCTATAATCCACATATCCAGACCTTATCTTTCTACAAACATCTCCAAAAGCCTACTAGACAAGTCCATCTGAATATCCCATAGGTATCTTAAACTCAACATATACAAAACTGAACCCATTATCCCTCCCTCTACATCCAACCTTCCCTGTTTTTATTGAAGGAACTCCCATCCTTCCAGGTTCACAAACTCTTCATCCCCTTACCCTATATATAAAGCCTGTTGCCAAGTCTGGTTGATGTCTATCTCTACAACACCTCTCACATCCATGCCTTCTTTACCCATGTCATCACCCTAGTTAGAAGTGGCAACTGAGCTGAGCCTTGAGGGACCTCAGAAATTCTAAGAATTAGTGGTGAGGACAAAAGACATTGGAGGAATAGAAGACAATCTGGGCGAAGGCACCGAGGTGGTGTTCAACACTGAAGAGCTGTAAGTGACAAGTAGGACAGTTCAGATAGAACGTAGGCGAATCATGGGTAACATGCATGGAAAGGTAGGTTATACTCAAATTGTGAAGGAATTTTAATATATTAATAGCTTACTGAGAACAGAGGGAGAAGGGAGGGCATTCCAGGAGGTGAGGAGGGAGGAGGGCATTATTGAAGGTGAGGAAGGAGAGCCGTCTAGGCACACAGGATAGATGGCATGAAGACATGGAAAAGGGAGATGGAATACCATGTTAGAAGAACAGCAAATCATGAATTCTAGCTCTTATAGATGCTAGCAAGGTGGAGTGGACTTGGAATCCGAAGGCCTGATATTTGAATCCCGGCCTTTTCACTTTCTAGTGGGACAACCTTAGCCTGAGCTGAGTCCCTGCATCTCGTTTCTTCATCTGTAACAGAGAGATAATAATGCCTGTCTTATCTGCCTCAGAAGATTATTGTTCAGTGAAGCAAGTAGGACAGCATAGGAGAGAATGTTTTGATACTACAAAGCAGTATATAAATGTGAACTCTTATTATGGCATATTTGTAACTGGGTATTTTTGTATTAGATTTCAGGTGAAGCAGCCTCCACCCAGCACCGGACTGAAAGTGACTTACACACCAGGACCAGTAAGTCATTGCAGATGCCTGTGTGACAGCCCACAGCCACGCGTTTCAGCCAGTCAGTCAAACTGGCACTTATTAAGCACCTTTTATTTGCCAGGCACTGTGCTAAATTCTGTAGATACAAAAAAAGACAAAAAATAACCCCTGCTCTCAAGGAGCTTACAATCTAACAGGGGAAGACAATGTGTAAACAATTATGCACAAACATGATATAGACAGGATAAATTGGGAACAGTATTAGAGAGCAGGAGTCAAGGTTAAGGAAGACTGGAAAAGTCTTCTTGCAGAAGAGGGGACTTTAACTGAGGCTTGGAGGTAGCCAGGGAAGCCGCGAGGCAGAAATGATAATCAGCTGTTTATTTTTTATTTTTACTTCTTTTTTTCCTTTTTTAAAAAAATTTTTTATTTAACATATTTAGTTTTCAGCATTGATTTTCACAAGAGTTTGAATTACAAATTTTCTCCCCATTTCTACCCTCCCCCCCAACTCCAAGATGGCATATATTCTGGTTGCCCTGTTCCCCATTCAGCCCTCCCTTCTGTCACCCCACTCCCCTCCCATCCCCTTTTTCCTTCCTTTCTTGTAGGGCAAGATAAATTTCTATGCCCCATTGCCTGTGTATCTTATTTTCTAGTTGCATGCAAAAACTTTTTTTTTGTTTTTGAACATCTGTTTTTAAGACTTTGAGTTCCAAATTCTCTCCCCTCTTCCCTCCCCACCCACCCTCCCTAAGAAGGCAAGCAATTCAACATAGGCCACATGCATATCATTATGTATAACCCTTCCACAATACTCATGTTGTGAAAGACTAACTATATTTTGCTCCTTCCTAACCCATCCCCCTTTATTGAATTTTCTCCCTTGACCCTGTCCCCTTTCAAAAGTGTTTGTTTTTGATTACCTCCACCCGCATCTGCCTTCCCTTCTATCATCCCCCTTTTTTTTATCTTCTTCCTCCTTTTTTCCTGTGGGGTAAGATACCCAATTGAGTATATATTACCATATATTCCCTCCTCAGGTCAAATCTGATGAGAGCAAGATTCACTCATTCCGTCTCACCTGCCTTCTCTTCTCTTCCTACAGAACTGCTTTTTCTTGCCACTTTCATGCAAGATAATTGACCCCATTCTATCTCTCCCTATCTCCCGCTCTCAAAATCAAGGGATGAGAGAGGAATATATTTCTTTTAGATATCTTCTCTTCATCTTCAACTCACCCTGTGCCCTCTCTCTCTCTCTTTCTCTCTCTCTCTCTCTCTCTCTCTCTCTCTCTCTCTCTCTCTCTCTCAAAAAATATATATATATATTATATGCATATAATATATATACACACACACATATACATATATATATACATACACACTCACATATACATATATATACATAAACACACATATATATATATATATGCATATTCCCTTCAGCTACCCTAATACTGAGGTCTCATGAATCATACACATCATCTTTCTATGTAGGAATGTAAACAAAACAGTTCAACTTTAGTAAGTCCCTTATGATTTCTCTTTCTTGTTTACCTTTTCATGCTTCTCTTGATTCTTGTGTTTGAAAGTCAAATTTTCTATTCAGCTCTAGTCTTTTCACTGAAAAAGCTTTAAAGTCCTCTATTTTATTGAAAATCCATATTTTGCCTTGGAGCGTGATACTCAGTTTTGCAGGGTAGGTGATTCTCTGTTTTAATCCTAGCTCCATTGACTTCTGGAATATCATATTCCAAGCCCTTTGATCCCTTAATGTAAAAGCTGCTAGATCTTGGGTTATTCTGATTGGGTTTCCACAATACTCAAATTGTTTCTTTCTGGCTGCTTGCAGTATTTTCTCCTTGATCTGGGACTTCTGTAATTTGGCGACAATATTCCTAGGAGATTTCTTTTTGGGATCTATGTGAGGAGGCAATCAGTGGATTCTTTCAATTTCTATTTTGCCCTGTGGCTCTACAATATCAGGGCAGTTCTCCTTAATAATTTCTTGAAAGATGATATCTAGGCTCTTTTTTTGATCATGGCTTTCAGGTAGTCCAATGATTTTTAAATTATCTCTCCTGGATCTATTTTCCAGGTCAGTAGTTTTTCCAATGAGATATTTGACATTGTCTTCCATTTTTTCATTCCTTTGGTTCTGTTTTATAATATCTTGACTTTGCATAAAGTCACTAGCTTCCACTTGCTCCAATCTAATTTTTAAGGTAGTATTTTCTTCAGTGGTCTTTTGGACCTCCTTTTCCATTTGGTTAATTCTGCCTTTCAAGGCATGCTTCTCCTCATTGGCTTTTTGAAGCTCTTTTGCCATTTGAGTTAGTCTATTTTTTAAGGTATTATTTTCTTCAGTATATTTTTCAGTATTTTTGGGGTCTCCTTTAGCAAGTCATTGACTTGTTTTTCATGGTTTTCTCTCATCCTTCTCATTTCTCTTCCCAATTTTTCCTCTACTTCTCTAACTTGCTTTTCCAAATACTTTTTGAGCTCTTCCATGGCCTGAGACCAGTTCATGTTTTTCTTGGAGGCTTTTGTTGTAGGCTCTTTGACTTTGTTGACTTCTTCTGGCTGTATGTTTTGGTCTTCTTTGTCACCAAAGAAAGATTCCAGAGTCTGAGACTGAATCTGGGTGCGTTTTCGCTGCCTGGCCATGTTCCCAGCCAACTAACTTGACCCTTGAGATTTTCAGCGGGGTATGACTGCTTGTAGAGTTAAGAGAATTATGTTCCACGCTTGGGGGGATGCGCCAGCTCTGCCACACCAGCACTCCTCCTTCCCCAAGAACCCCCAACCCAGACTGGGCTTAGATCTTCAGCAGGCTCTTCACTCCCGCTCTGATTTGCCACTTAATTCCTCCCACCAGATGGGCCTGGGGCCAGAAGCAACTGCAGCTGTAGTTCTGTAGGTGCCCCACCTCCACTGCAGCAGTAGCCAAACCGGGAACTCCTTCTACTCCCTCTACTCCCGCAGCTTTTCCCACTAACCTTCTCTGTTGTCTTTGGTGTTTGTGGGTTGAGAAGTCTGGTAACTGCTGCAGCTCACTGATTCAGGGCACTAGGGCCCGTTCTACCCGGCTCCTGGTCTGCTTGGTCCGCGTGCCCACGCTGGGCTCTGCTCCGCTCTGCTCTGCTCCTAGCTCCATGAGCAAAAGACCTCACCCAGCAACCATCCAGGTTGCCCTGGGCTGGAGCCCTGCTTCCCTCTGCTATTTTGTGGGTTCTGCAGTTCTAGAATTGGTTGAGAGTCATTTTTTATAGGTTTTTGTAGGGACTTGGCGGGGAGCTCATGCTACTCCCTGCTTTCCAGCCGTCATCTTGGCTCCGCCCCCTGATAATCAGCTGTTGATTGACTACAGTGCACTGGTTGATTTTTTTAAGAGAGGCTGCCTCGAATGGTGAGTAGAGAGTTGGACCTTGAGTGAAAAAGACATGGGTTCAAATCCCATGTCTTACGCTCAATATCGGTGTGAGCATAGGCATGCCACCAAACTTCTCTTTCTGCCAGATAGCTAAGACAGGAGGCATTGTAGATTATCAAGGGATGATGCTCGTCTCTTTTAAAGAGCTTATTAATTGAAGTTATCAAATCTCTTGACAATTTAAAGTGTACATTAACTCAAGTAGCATTCAGTTAGTGCTCAATAAACAAGCCAAGGTATTAACTGTTCCCAAAGGAGTCTTTGAAGTTCACCTCAGTTTTGTAGCTAACAGGATGAACTTTTGTTTGGTCTATGGCAAAAACATACCCTCTAGACTCCCAGGCAGTGGAAATCAAGCCACTCTTCTAACTGATTAAATGCTAGCACTCAATGAATTTGCTCAAAGACTAAGTAAACCTGCATTGTGGCCGTGGCCCAGATCCTATTCTGCAGTATTTCACCAATTTCTTCATTCCTTGGGACCTATTATTGAGCTTAACTAAGAGTCAGGTATTGATTTCTTAGAAATATAGTAGCTGAATACTCTTTAATCCACATGTATCCATTCACAAAGACATTGGAAAGGTCTCACCGATTTTCTTCTTTTTCTTTTCTTTTTTCCTTTTTTTTTTTTTTTTGGTTCTGGTATTCATAAAATCATATGAGCATTTTTTAAAAAAATTCCTTTGTTTTCTGATTGCTTTCCATGCAATCCATACTGGTCTATTCTTTCTACACTGTCTTTCCTAGTCTTAGCCCTCCATTGGGGTGCCGCAGTCCAAGTGATTCTTTCCCATTTCTCACGGCCTGGTTTTGATGTCCCCTTCAAGGTTCTAAAGAATGAAGTCCACAAGAAACTTGGGGATCCCCGGGTTTCTTCTGCATTGTGAAACAGGTTTCATCATTCCCTAATGGAGAATATCCTGAGCATCCCAGGTCCTAGCACTTTGTATCACGATTGCATTGTAGGGTAAATTTAATCATGTCTGCTTGGTCCTTTTAACACTTGGTGTTAATTCTGGTGTCTTTCAGGTAGCATCAGGATTGCAGGTGGACCTGCAGGTGGAGATCTTTGCCATGGCTGTTGGAGAGAACGCTAGCAAGGGATTAGGAACCATTTCCTACAACATTGAGATTGTAACTGAACATGAAATTCTACTTCTGCCTGTGAAGGCAAATATCCTTTGAAGTTTGGTCTGGCAGCAAAAGGCCAAGGAATCAAGATTGATCATTGCTGCAGTTAGAAAAGGGACTAACTTGCCTCTGGAGTCCCCTAAGATTCTATGAGGGAAAAAAAGAGTCGAAAACAGTAGAGATATCCCATCAAACGCAAGTTTACCACTAGCATCCACTACCTTAATTCAAAACCCAAGAGGGAAGGCCTAGGACCTAGCTCTAGAGCTAAAAGGGACCTGGGGGGACCCATCTAATACAGCCTCCTCATTTTACAGATGAGAAAACTGAGGCCCAAAATGGTTCTTTGTGCTCAAGGTCATGAAGACAGTGTCAGGGGCTGGGCCTACTTGAACCCAGGTCCTCTGACTTCAAATTTTGTGTTCTGGCCATGAGTTAACATAAAGAAAAGACAACTAGCTAACAACCAGGACAATCCAACAATGGAATGGTTTGCCTAGTGAGCAGAGTCTTCAAAAAGAGTCTGACCTCTAAATCTCTTTCTATTCTAAGATTTTGTAATGTACACCAGGTCAGATATATCCCTATATCTGGAACCAGCTGACTATGGAGAGAAAAAAGAATTAATCCCCAAAGTTTATATACATATGTATGTATGTGTGTGTGTGTGTATATGTATGTATACATGCATACACACATACAGGTATGTCTATACAATGCACATCTATATATATATGTATGCATGCATTATATATTGTTATATGTTTTATATGTGTATACACAGTATATATTGGTATATATAGTATATAGCCTAAATATGCACATGTATACATTTTATTTACTTATATATGCACCTGTACATACATGTGTATATGTATTCATATAAACACATGTGTGCATGTATACATGCATATATAAATTTAAGACCATAAAATCAAAGTCTATATTTTTCCGTTCTTTATTGCTAACTCAGTAATACTTGAAATAACCTATAGCTGAGCAAATGTAAGAGAATGAACAATCCTTCATTATCTGGAGGGTGAGTTACAATACCATTTTCACCAGGCTCTCATTCTTATCTGAGTGGACTAAAAAGACACAAGTCCTTTTGTATTTCTGGACCGATATAGACCTAGAGAGGAAGGATTGAGCTCCCAGAAAATGGTGTATCCTATATAATAGATACATACACAGATGTATTCATGCACATATGTACTTACATGTATATACTGTCAGATACATGTTTGCACATATTTTGTTACTCCAGCTAGTTCCAATCAATAAGTAAGCTTTTGTGATTGGCTTATTCGTTAAGATACACCATTTTTTAGTTATCTCATGTTTACCTAGGGGTAGCTTTCTCTCAAGCATTGCACGGCTACCAATAAATAACAGAAAAATACAAGGAGTTAGTCTTATAACTTTTTAACATTTCTATGAATTACTTGGATGAAGGGATTGATAGTATGTTTATCACATTTAAAGAAGATGCAAAGCTATATATGACAATCAAGATCCAAAAAGATCTCAACAGACCAGAAAGCTTAGCCAGCCTTAATTAAGCAAAATATAACAAGTATAACTGTAAAAGATACATGTTTGGTATTTTTAAAAATTCAGGACTAAGGTTGGCAGAGAAAAATACATAGTATAAAAATATTTCTAGTGCTTTTAAAGAACTGAAAGGTCAAATAAGTAAGAGTGGATTGTGGCAGCCAGGAAGCTAATGCGATTTATTCCCTGCATGGAGAAATATAATATTCAAAACAAGAAGGGTGATAGTTCTGCCGTACTCTACCCTCAACTGACCACATCGAGAGTTTTATTTTCAATTCTTGATACCCTACTTTGGGAAGGACATTAAAAATATAGAGTATGATCAGGGGGAGGCAATGGAGATAACGCCATGAAAATTATTGGAAGAAATTGAGGATATTTAGCCTGGAGGAGAGAGGCATCAAGGAGGAGATAGCATTTTTCTCCAACTGTTTGAAAGTCTGTCATGCTATAAAGGGATTGGTTTTTCTTGGCCCCAAAGCTCAAGTCAATTCAATAAGCACTGAAGTGCCTACTATGTTCCAAATACTGTGCTAAGTTCTGTATCAAGAAAGGCCAAAAAAAAAAAATGCAAAGGATGGTCCCTGCTATCAATGAGCTCACAGCCTAATGGAGCCAACATATAAACAACTATGTAAAAATGCAAAAGACAGAGGATAATTTGGAGCAAATCTTAGAGGAAAGGCACTAACATTAAGGGAGATTGGGAAAGGCTTCTTGCAGAAAGTTGGTAGTTTAGCTGGGACTTGAAGGAAGCCAACAAAGGAGAGAGGAAATTACAGGCATGGGGGATAACCACTGAAAATATTCAGAACTGGGAGATGGAGCATCATATGCAAGGAATGGCAAGATCAGCCAGTGTCACCAGACCACTTCACAGTTTGTGGAGAGGAATAAGGTGCAAGGTAGGAAGAGGCCAGCTTATAAGGGCTTTAAAAGCCAAACAGATTTTATAGTTGATCCTGGAGGCAATAGTGAACCACTGGAGTTTATTGAATAGGGAGGGTGATGTCAGACCTGTACTTTAGAAAGGTTAATTCTACAGGTGAGTGGAGGGAGGACTAGAGTGAGGCAGAGAAACCAACCAGGAGGCTAATGCAAGAGTCCCTGTGGAATGAGAAGGGGCTACACCAAGGTGGTCAGAGGAAAGAATGAGACGGACACAAGAGATGTTATAAAGGTAGGACTTGTTAACAGGTTAGAAATAGGATCAGTGGGTAGAAGTGGCAAAGAGGTAAATTAAGCTTGTTCTCCCTGCACCCCCCCTCCCAAATCTTTCTAACATGTAGAGGAATATAAAAGTGAACTGGCTTCCATAGAAGGCAGAGGTCTTCAAACAAAGGCAGGATAACTACTTCTTGGTGATGTTATGGAGGGGATTCTTGCCCAGGTACAGGTTGGACTGGATCAGGGGTTCCAAACTGGTTTTGTGTTATGAACCCCTTTGGCAGTCTGGTGGAGCCTCTGAACCCCTTCTTGAAATGTTTTAAAATCACAAAATACAAAGGGAACAAATTATTTTGTAGCAGTTATAAGTTCACCCACTAAGTCCCTAGGTGTTGAGTAGGATTGAGTCATCTCAATTCAAATGTCGTTTGGCAGTGTGGTAGAGTGGAAGGAGCCACAGAACACAAGTTAAAATCCTGTCTGTGCTTTCTATTACTGGGGTCACGTTGGCAAGGCGCTTAAGCCCCCTGAGCCTCAGTGTCCTCATCTCTATGAGAGAGTTTGATTAGATGGCCTCTGAGATCTCTTTCAGTTCTAGATGGATGAGCCTGTTGTCGTTGGGTCACTTTTTAGTCATCTATGACTCTCTATGACCTCATCTGGGGTTTTCTTGGCAAAGATACTGGATGGTTTGCCATCTCCTTCTCCAGCTCATTTTTTTTTAAAACAGATGAGGAACTGAGGCAAACAGGGTCACACAGCTAGTAAGCGTCCGAGGCCAAATTTGAACTCAGGAAGAGGAGTCTTTGATCCACTGCACCGTCACCTAGCCGCCTTAGATAATGATCCTACTGTCCTATAATTGTTGTCATATTGTATAATTGGTCTCAGGTTATGATAAATGAAGTATACATATATTTACACATGTTATTCACACATGTACACAAGTGAGAGATGAGCCTGGAAAGGTAAATTGGAGCCAGATCATGCTATTTGAATATTACTTAATAGGAAACCATTAGAGGTTTTTGATTAAGGACTGGCATGATTAAAACTACGCTTTATGTAGGTGAATCTGGTAGCTGTGTTCACGATGAGCTGAAGACAAGGTACCAAGGAGACTGATTTAGTAGAGGCTTTGCCAATTTTGCAGGGATGAGATAAAGATCTGAACTTGGATAGTGTCAGTAGACAAGGAGAGGAGGGGGGTAGATAACAAAAGGTAGTTTGAAGAAGGAATCAACATGATGTAAATATAGAGAGCAAGAGAGATGGTCAAAGATAACTGTAATTTCCAGACTGGTTAGCTGGGAGCATGGTGGTATCCTTAACAGAAAGGAAGAAATCAGGAAGGAAAAGGAACTAATTTTATGAGTAAGATAATGAGTTTTTAAACATAGTGAGTTTGAGGTGTTATTAAAATACCCAAGTGAAGAATGCTATAGAAGTGTCCCCGTAGTACCTTATATATCTAAAATTGTAGGATTGGAGCTGAGGACAGAGGTTGGACTCAGGGATATGAATTTGAGTCATTTGTATAGAAATGATTATTTTAAACATTGGGAGTACATGAAATCATCAAAGGGGAAAGGCATAACAAGAAATGGGCTAATAACAACTTTAAGAAACATCCATACTTAGGGGGTGAGAGAGAAGAGAGAGAGAGAGAGAGAGAGAGAGAGAGAGAGAGCTCTTAAGGAAGCAGGACCCAGAGAATAGTGTGATGGAAGCAAATGCACCAGTCATCAAGGAAGAAAATTCAAAAAAGATCATTGAATTTGGCAATTATGAATTCATTGGTAACCTGCAGGAGGATAATTTCTGCAATGGGTCAAGAAGGTGGTTTGTGGGCTGAGGGTGGAATGATTACTCTTTCATAAAGGATAGCAATAAAGGGAAAGGAGACATATGATGGTAGCTCAGTAGGACTAACAGGATCAAGAAAAGACGGGATGACTTTTGTCTTAATTTTTACAAATAAGAGAATAGTGGGCATAAAAGGGAAGGAGACACTGGAAAAGGACAACAGGGAATGAAAGAGGGAACAACATAATTGATGGAGGAGAAGATTGGTTATCAAGAGGATTTCTGCAGGAAAGTTGAAGGATAGCCCAGATCTTTATAGTAAAAAAGACAGGGTCATCTGCTGAGACCTAATAGGTGAGGGAGCTCCTACCATGACCCCCACCCCCCTAAAATGGCTACCTCTGTGTGCAAAAACAAATTTGGGTTCTCTTAACAAAGCACCAGTTTGTCAAACAAGTGGGAACTGAACTATACCCCACAGCCTCATTTCATATGGTCAAACACAGTTTGGGCCATAGCTGACTGATCACTTGAATCAACGAAGTTTCTCATTCCCTTTGCTCTAAATCTATTCAACTTTTCCCTTATGTGGATTATAGACTAACTACATGCTAGTTGGGACCAGGGCAAACTTTCCTCTCTCTTTATCCATTCCATTGCCAGCCACAGATATTTCCCAGGTAGTGTGGTACAATATAAAGATTTCCAGATTTAATTAGAGGCCTTGTGTTCAAATACTATTTGGATGAGGATGTGTAGGTTGTGCCACAAAAATGATGCACCCTTAACAAGTATCTTACCAGTTTTAACATCTATGACCTATGACTCAAGACCAGATGACTTTCCTGTGGGGAAAGAAAATCCAATAGTCCGTCGGATTTCTACGGTCCCCAAGCCTCATAAACTATCTCATGTGAGTAATATCCAGGAAATGTGCCTGTGGGCTCAGTAGTCAGTATATATAATCAATTATTCCAATTTCTAATCTTGGACTTATCAATTAATCAATATTAAGTGCTTACTATATATCAGGCAATATACAGTATGGGTATTAACTTCAACAATGATAGACTCAAGTTTATTGCCATCCTTGTAACCTTCGTAATCTTGTTGCATACATTTGAGGGAAATGAAATGTTTTTATGTTCAAAAAAGCAACAATGATGATTACTAGCATGTAGTAGTTTATTATTAGGCCCTGTTCACTCATAGCTATGGAATGTCACCATTACAAGACATTCACGGATCTCAGATCCAAAGAAAGCACATATAAACACAATACAAAAACATGCTTCTGACATAAACGGGTCAAGTACAGTGTATCGCAAATACTCATTCTAAGCTCCTAATTCATCCCAATAATTTAGATCTGCTCAGCACCATTTCCCAAGCTAAAGAGCAGTTTTCATGTACTAACCAGTAACACCATGGGCCATATTTCAGGGATCCATTTAGTAGAGTTGTCATAAATAACATTCTACTTGCCACATGTTTCAACAATCCGGCTAGCAGCTGCTGTGGGGGTGTGTAAAACCAACAACAACCAGCTTATAGAACCCTGCAAGCCCAGGTTCTTTTGATCTGTTTTCCTGAGGAAAGCAACATTAAGGGGTTTAACAATCTTATTTTAATGCAACATACAAATACCATTCACTAAGCTCTGGGGGAAAAGCCAGCATCCTGAGCTTCAGAGCAAATACAAACAAATTACAAACATACCAAATACAATTCATAGTTACCAAGAAAACCACCAACACCTGAGTTCAGCTGGAAGGTCCTTACAGCGGCTGCCCAGAGTCCTGTGCCTCCAGGAGTGAGAGCCTTAAGCCAATAGCTCTGCTCTCCCTTTTTATACAGTTTCAGACATCATCAAACATCATCTGAGCGATCAGAGCTTAGGCTCCTTTGATTGGCTCTGGTGTTAGTGCCTCCCTTCATTGGCCCCACCTTAGTTACCAATTCACAACCACATAGGCTTAGCACCTAATAGATAGGGGTTTGGGCCTGGGGCTTAGCACCTAGTAAGACTCAGTCAAAGACACTGAATTAATCAAAGGAAACAAAGGCCAGACTCTTCAAGGATCCCCGATACACCATACTCCTGTGGTGCAGGCAATATTTAAACTAAGGGTCTGACTATGCACATGCCAATTAACTGTTCTTGCATATTTCCACTTATATTCCCATTTATAAATATTCCCATATTTATATTCCCATTTTAAAAGGAAAAGAATATGCCTGTATCTTATAAGAATGAGAGATTGTGTCAAATGCTCTAAGCTTTCTGTAGATTTTTGTGGCTCCTCTTGAGTGAAAAATGAACATAGGTCTATTCCATGGAGTTTCAGAAGAAAATTTGGAATTTCTTTTGAAACAAAGTGAGTTATTTTTAAGTCTCTTGTTATTAAGGAACTTTTCAATATCTTAACAACAGTCAGCTAGACTGAAATTATACTGGATATCAAAGTGAGTAGCAGTTTCATTCATTTGGATATAAATAAGTTAACAAGTGTACAAAACATTTCTAGAAATACCTACTTGTATGCACTGTAGCAAGGTAAGGAACCAACGAACAAAGGGGTGGGAATCTCGCCAGACACAAGAGCCATGACCTTCCACTTGCCCTAAATAGGTTTAAAGTACTTCATTTTACTTGCTAGTTTGTTATTGGGAAGCCGGGCATCAGTCTTTTTTTTTTTTTTTCCATTTTAGTTCTTGCAGACTGAAACATTTTTAATCAATATAGTTTTTAAAATCAAACATCATAGCCTTCAAAATCAAGTAAAAATATTTCCCCACTACTTCCTGCCCTCATCTCAATGCCAGTGGTTTAGGAGAAATCTCATGACAAAAAGGGACACACTGGACTTCACCCATTTTTGTCAGATGCATGGTTTTATATTGTTTTCTAAGTTTTGTTTCAGAGGGATTTGGCCTATGCTTGAAATTGTTTGCCATATCTCTCTTGGGATTAAAAAACAGTGCTGTTGGCACAAGCAGGATGTAGAGAAAATAATGTGAATTTCAATGAATTTAATTACAGATGTGACTATCAGACTACCTGCTGCAGAGAAAGAAGAAAACTAACCTTCATCCAGTTGGGCATCTCAAAACTGTCACCAGTGATGCAGTAGGCCCACTTACATTTCTTTATTTTAAGCTTCAAGGTCAAGTGCCTTACAAACTATATGTGTAGTTTTATCATGCGGCATTTAAGGCTAAAATTGTCCTACTGTCTGCTAGAGAAAATATACTTAATAAAATGCCTTTGTACTAAGCATTGTGTATTTCTTGCTGTTTAGTAGAGGGTGTCAGGTTTAAAGACATCTAAGTATTTTGACTGAAAGCCCCAACTCATCTCATTCTTGGTCCATCCACATGCTGTCCACACATATACCCTCATCTTCCCTGGCAGCTGCTAACCAGGAATAAGATGGTTCAAAGAACAAACAAAAACAGCAGGAAGTAGTCTTAGAGCCCAGGGTAACTTGTTTCCTGGAGTTTGTCTCGGTATCCTATTAAAACCACTAAAATTGCCATAAAAAAGCATCCCATTCCATAACTGACAGCTAAGACAAAAGCAGGACAGATTTTTATGATGGGAGGATCAGACACAGCTTTGCGAAGTCAAAGATATTTTTAAAGCACTAAAGGTTTTAACATTTTGAACATCTAACTCACGCACCTCCCCTAATTGTACTAAGGGCAGGTTTCTTTTTTCTGTCACACTGCTCTCTACTCATAAAGGATTCAACAGCATCTTTTAGGTTTCACAAAGTGGCAGCAAGCTGTTTGGTACTTTCTACTCTTCTACTTTTTGTAGCTCATTAAATATGGCCAGAATCTTTTTCTGCTTTATTGGTCCCTCGTATCCACATACATGTTGCCTCACTTCAGCTACACTCTCCTATTTGGGGGATCTATCGGTAGACTCACTTTCAGGAATTTGAATGGCTCAGTAAACTTGTTCAGAGACTGGGAATGGAGTGAGGGCATATTTAGTCAAGAGAAGTGAATTACTTGCTCTATATAAGTAACAATTTCCTAAATTTCTGTACTATAAATCCATGAGTCCAGACTAGTCATCTTATCATGACCTTATTTTACTTAAAAATATTTCATTGAAAGAAATACAATTACATAACAAGATCTTTTTACATACAGGCACAAAAAAAAATGTCTATAGAGTAAAAGGCACAAGGAATTCCCGCTTTACATTTGTAGAATGATAATGCATTAGGAAAAAGAGATAATCATACATCTTAGGAAAGCCTCCTAGTGGGGTAAAGACCAAATAAAAAAAAGCAACTCAGAATATTCACACATGTCCAGCAATTGAGGAAATAAATAAAATTCCCAAGTCGGTAACTCCAACCCTTGAGTTTAAGGATTCAAAAACTCCTCTGCTAATAAGAATGGAGAGAAAAAGAAAGCCAATCATTCAAGAATGTGTCTAGCCTTGGCCAACAAGGAAAGTATGGGGCCCTGCACAAGGTTCCTTAGTTAACTTCCCCTCTTGTGAGACAGATCCTCCCAATGTACTTTAGCAGTTCAATGACTCCTTTGTCATCTGGTATTTGAAAGTACACAACTCAGCATTTTAAAGCTGGAAAGGACCATATGGAACCATCTAGTCCAATCCCCCCTCCTTTTACAGATGAGAAAATGGAAACAGAGTGGCCCAAGGTCACATAGCTAGTCAGTAGCATAGTGGGGACTAGAGTCTTGTGTTTTTCCCATGTCAGTATCCATACATTCAGGTCAGGAAGCTTTCTATTTAATGGGAATGTGAAAACAGCTCAGGTTTTTGAGCTCTAAGTCAATGTCATAATGAGCTTCTCCCTCTTTTTCCTCTTCCGTTTCTTCTCTTCCAAATTGCTTGTGGCATCAGAGAAAAATTCAACTTCACTCTGTGCCTCACATTCCCTTTTTAGAAACTCAAGGCCTGCCATATTGAATCCAATCACATCCTGGAGAGAAACACAAAGAATGTTAAAAAAGCCTAATTTGCTGGAGCGGATGACTAACCAGTCCTCCTCAGACTCCTCTCCCAAGTATTCGGTGTACGTTTGTGTGGGTCTTCAGAGTTCCACATGGGCAATTTGTATCAATAATGAGCAATGCTAGTCCCCAGTCACAGATGCCCTAGGGCCTGAACGTATTTGTTATAACAACGTAAAGGCACTTACCCGGACTTCACTGACTTTTGAAATGGTTGTTTTCTTCAATTTCTCTATTACTGGTACAAGCATTTGGTTACTACTGATTTGCCCAAAGTGAATCCTACAAATAACAAGCAAACAGAATGATGCTCCAGAAAGCCACGCTTGTCTTATCCCCCTCCAAAACAGGAAGTGCTTCATCACTTAAAAATCTTAAAAGTACCTAAGAATCCATTAGAGCATGGTTGAGAAAAACTGCTTCTGAGAAAGAAGGCAGCACAGGTCCTTAATCACAGGAGCCATGCCTACACATAGCAGGGACTTAACAAAGATTTGCTGAATTTAATTCAACCCCCTCATGAAGCATACTCTGGAAGTGGCCATCCAGACACTGCCGAACACATATGTCTATCAGCCCCCACCTCCCCAACCAGAATTCATCAAAACAGCATGTTCCATTTTAGCATAACATGGCCTTCAGTCAACTGGAAGAGCTTGTATTTGATCCCAAAGACAACAGGGAACCGCTGGAATTTAGAGTAGTGGAGTGACATGGTCCAATTTGTACATAAGGAAAATTCCTCTGCCAACTATTTGGCTTTCAAAGTCTTTCCCAACCTGGCCCCAACCTCTCTAGTCTCACTGCATACAACTCTGAGATCCAGTAACTGGCTTGCCTTCTCCCCCCACCCCCTCCCCCCAGCACTCCACCCCCTATCTCCATGCCTCTATAGTGGCTTGCCATGTTTAGACTGTATTCTCTCCTAACCTCAATCACTTCCTTGAAGACACATCTGAAGCAAAGCCCTCTATGCCTGAGGTGCTGCTGATCCTCCCAAATGCCAGTCCCCATCCTGCCCAATCAGCTTGTATTTATTCTGTGTATACTTTGGTGTCCCTCCACAGAAAATCCAAGAGAAGCAGACAGTTTCATTTTTATCTTTGCATCTTTTTAACTCCTCATCTGTCATTTAAGAAATAAGCTGTTCCTTTTAGGAGCCTGTCATCTGCAAATAACATATTATTCAATCTAATTCATTTCAATACACCTTAAGTATGTACTATGTGCAAGATACTGTATTTAGTGCTACAGACACCACAAAGACAAAATGGAAATAGCTTCCACCCTCAAAGAAATCAATTTTTTTTTTTTTTGCTGGAGGGACATACACATGTACAGATAAGCAACTAGGGAGTAGGGCAAGGCTTCTGGAAAGAGGTGACACCTAAGAATTTTAAGAGGCAAAGAAAGGTAAGTAGGGAGGGCATTCTGGGCTTTGAGGACAACTGCTACAAAGGCAAGAATGATGGGTCTGAAAAACAGCATGACTGGAACATTGAGTGTCTGAAGATTATTAATGTGAAATAAGCCTGGAAAAGCAGGCTGCGCTTACAACGTAAAAAACATTAAGTGCTAAGCTAGAGAGTCTGTGATTTGTGCAAGGGGCAAGAAGCACCTCAGATTCAGCAAAGGAATGCTTTGGCCAGACTGGTGCTCTAGGAATGTGATTATGGCAATTGTGTGGAGGACAAACTGGAAAAAACAGAATCTTGGGAAATCAGTAAGGAAGCTATTGCAAGAGTTAAGGCTAGAGGTGATGAAGTCCTGACCTGGAGTGATGGTTGTATGAGAAAGGTGGGCATATGTGATAAAAGCTGTTGAGATATATAATCAATGAGATCTGGCAATGAAAAATTTGGGGTGAAGGGAGAGGGAAGAGTCAAGGAAGACTCAGAGACTGTGTGTGATTAAAATTGATTAACCAACAAGCAAGTAATTAAAGATGGTAGCAAACTCAAAAGAAAGAGGGAAGTTTGGAGAACAGGTGTTTTAAGGGGTGGAGAAAATGAGTTCCATTTTGCACCTGCTGAGGAGATACCAATCCATGTGAAGATATCCAGGTAACATGGGACTAAAGTAGAGTAAAACAGATTAATTTTCATGAGTATTGCCAATTCAGAAAAAGCATGCCAAGGTTTCCAAGGGGAAAAAAAGAACATTCATACAATGAAAACATGACCTAGACTCACAGAAAATCCCAAAGGACCAAGTTAGGCTATAAAAATACAATACGAATACTCAGATTAAGCATTTTCACAATTTATATCCTGTCACTCCTTGTAAAAACTCAAAGAAATGGATAATTATTCTTATTTAAAAAAAAAAAAAGAAGTCAATTCCAAGTACAGCAAAATAACTTGTATGCAACAGTTTAAACTGCATTTTTGGAGTGCCTAGAGATGTGAATGAAGGACTTAAGAATCTCAGGTCCTCCTTTGGCTGTGTGACGCTACCTTTGAACAACCTACAATGTGGAGACCTAGTGATCCTTGGGGAGGGAATATTACCTGAGGAGGAAGAAGAGGCACCGGCAGAGGAGTTCGATATCTGAGCCCAGCTGGAAAAATTCATCAAAAAGCTTCAGAATGTCTGGCACATAAGAAAAAGGCAGCACCAGGAGGGCCTCCTCCAACTCACTTCAACACCAAAGAGGAAAAGAGAAAAGCATAAACAGGGTTGTAGTGATCAGAACAATAACCCCACAGTAATCTGTTTAACTGTGGCTTAAAGGACAGTACAGTAGAAAAATAGCTGTCTTCTGTATCAGCTGTGATGCTAGAAATATAGACAAAAAAAATCTCTCACTTATGCATAAGCTCATTTGAGTAACCTTTTTTGGGTAACTAATTTCTGTTTATAATCTACTACAAAAACACTCAAATCTTCCAAGAGCTATGTTAACCTAAGAACAAAACCAGAATTTCAAAGTGGCACAGGGCAGGGTGGCATCAGTCATGGGTAAGAGAGACTGTCTCTGGAACAACTCTAAGAGTCTGTGATTCTAAGATAAGCTTTAGTTAGTAAGCACTTACGGTTTTGTTCAATCATTTGGATGTGCATACTAACACACTTTTAAATACTTCCATAAAAATCTAGATGCCCATAGACCTGGACTCTGGTCTTAGATTTATCACCATTTTGTGCACTAGTTAACCTAGTATCAGACTCTCCATTTTTCCATCTGTAAAACTTGCCCAGCTGACCTCTCACAAGGTTGCTGTGGGATATCAAATAAGATACACAGAATGACGCTTTGAAAACTATTAGGTATTATGTCACCATTAACTAACAAATATTTAAATTGCAAAATGAATAGTTGGTGCCTATGTTGACATGTTCCTCATGCAGTAATCAATTAAGTGACTATTAACGTCCAGAGAAAGAGTAAACACCAGCATAATGGCTGGTTATCTAGGGTGTTAACAAAGTCCTGATGAAGACAGCACCCACTAGGCACATTAAGTTATTTTCTTTTAGGATCTTCCCGAGTGCTCATGTATGGGACTCTGCATATGACAGGCACTCGATACACACTGCTGATTTACATAAATAAAAATTTAAAGAAGGCCTACTATGAACAAAATTTCCTGGCACCCACCTTGACTTGACTCCTTTAAACACTTCCAGTACATATGCAGAAGGCTGTAAATGAATATAAAGAGTATCAATAGTCCTCCTTTGGCTAATTAGCCAAAAATTACAAACTACAAAATCTTCCCACCTCATCTAGGGGAAAGAAATCGGCATAAATCAAAGATACTCTTCTCAGAGTACAACCAGATGAAATAACATATAGGAGATCCTAGACAATGACCAAGAGCACCCAGAAGACCACTTACAATGTCCAACTAATGATTAGAAGGAGACACAAATCTAGCTAAGATTCTTAACACCAACATGTTTTCTCACAAAAACACAAAGCCCTTTTCCTTCTTGTCCCTGAGAAGATATAATGTACTCCTCAGGATGTCTAAAGGGGAATGGTGGAAGCTCTTAAGCTGTACTCACCGAGATGTTTCCATAAGCCAGTAAGATGGGGTTAACTGGAAGAGGAACCTGTGGAGAAAACGAGGTTAAATACAATTATTCACCAGAGGCCCTTGTTTGATTAACGTCCACGCAGTATGAGGACTTTTCGACCAACACAACTCAGAAATAGGTCTTGCTGAGCTCTAGTTAGAGAATTTAAAAAAAAAAAAAAAAAGAGCAGGTCTAGGAGCTGCCAGAACAACTTCTGACGTCTGTAACATATGTGAGCTACTGTAGTTGGGCTTATCAAAGGAAGACTTTACTCCTCTCATACCAAAATTTCCCATCCTTACTTTCTCCATAAAACCAGACTTTCTTTCATGCACTCCTCCCTTCCCCTCAGTTTCCTCAGGTCTTGTTCTTAATATTTACTAATACCATTCCCCTGCCATATTTACTTCCTCTTCTTTGTTCATATATCATCTATCTCATTGTTTATCACACTGCCTCTGCTCAGAAAATGATTTATATAAATCCACTTCCTGAAGGGAAATCAATGGCTCTCTCACCTCTTTCCCTGCAGCTTTACAAATGGCTTCATGTTCTTTCATCTTTGCGGTCTCTTCTCGGTATAGCACAATGGCCTCCATGATTCTCTCAGCCTGCCCAGGGCATACAGGGAAGAGGTTAAAACAATATATTCCATTACAATCAGAAGGCCTGACTCTAAAGGGTCAGATCAACACCTTTGCTGGATTCAGTTTAAGCAAATGCAACTGGAAAAATCCTCCAACCCAAGCACAGTGTAATCAAAGGAAAATATACACAAAGGACTCTGAATATTTGGGTGCCCTTTGGTCGATCAATGAGAAGGGCATCAGTGGTGTCCCTAGCTCAGGCCCCACTATCCAACATGTAAAGTAGAGCAGCTGGCAGGAATGCTCATCCAGGAGCCAGCCGTTTCTTTTCTTCCCAGGCTGCCCTCTGCTGCTGCCTAGAATCCTCATTTCATAAATCCTCTGCCACAAAAGGGCCTTTTGATTGATAAGCAGTAAAGTAGATTTGTAAGAAAGCTGGGGCTGTGCCAAGAAAATAAGCATTCTCTACTTCTACACTAACGTACCGCTTTGACGGTTTCAACAGTTTTCTTTCCAGGAAAGTAAGTGTCACCTTGAGCCTCTCCAGGAACCTGCATAAAGAAAAAAGATGCTTTAAGTTCTCGTCACCAAAGCTGCAAAAAATGTGATTACTTAAATCCTCCTGGAAGAATATTACCGTCCTCAATAATATCTAATGCCTCTCTTTAAAAAATATGTATATTTTATCTTTCCCCAATTACATGTTAAAACAATCTTTAACATTGTTAAAAGTTTTTTTCCTCAATAATATCTAAAAGAAAAATCTAATTTCTTAAGTTTCTTTCAGATTTATCTCACATATCAGAAGTAAAAAGAATTTTCAACAATCTCTTAAAATTTAAGAGGTAATATTATAATCATACAAACTCAAAGTTTATACTATCCATACTAAACATAACAATTCAGAGTGTTTTACAGTTTACAAAGCTTTCTCTTTACAAGGAACCTGTGACAAGCAATACAGACATTATTTTCATTTTGTAGATTAGAGAAGCCAGGGACAGGGAGGTTAAGTTATGTGCCCAGGGTCACACAGGTAGTCAAGTGCTAGCTTTGGGATTTGTAAAGACATTTTTTGAATTACAGGACAAATAATCATACTGAACTGTCAATCATCTGCAAGATACCATTTTCACTACTGCCATGGGATTCTTTGTGGAAGACAATAATGCATAGATAAATAAGTAACACTACCTAGGGAACCAGTAAGTTACACCCCCCCCGGCTCCCCAATCAACCAACTGGTTTATGGCTGTAAAAATCCCAAAGCAAGTTTGGGAATTTGTTGTTGCTTTAAAATAAGACAAGTTATAAACCCTAATTCTAATAGGTAGAGAGCTTTACTTACTACTGGCTGATCTTCTTTGGCCACACTCTCCTCATACTCTGCTTCCCTTTGCTGTCAAGACACAAAATAGAACATGTTAATCTATCTAAGTGGCAGAGATTACCACACAACAGTAGGCAATGCAATACCTCAGAGAACACACAGGTTCTTTACAAAAGTGAGGTGAACTCCCAGGCACTGACAGATGGCCTCTGAACTGGTCACTCAGCACAAGCTTTGCCCCCTGTAGGAGACCACCCACAATCTTTCAGCTGGATTTCTTCTGGATATGCCCCATGAATGCTAAGATGTCTGAAACTGAAGCTGACAGTCTTACCATCTCCTGCTCTTCCTCTAGGATAAGCGGTTCCTTGGTTCTCTCCCACAGTCTGAGGGATTTGTCATGGGATGAAGACACAATGTAATCACCATTAGGACTAACAGCCAAGCACCATACCTCCTGGTGGTGGCCCTGGAGAAAAGAAAAGAGGCAAGTGAGAAGTACAATAGTCACCCATCATGATTCACACAAAATATAGTGAGGGCTCAAGGCTCAGGCTCAGAACCACTCTAAAATAGAACTGGAACAGAACGGTCAGCAGATTACCTCCAAGGTCTGGATGTGTTCAAACCTATCTGCATCCCACTGTTTAATCTTGTGGTCTTTCCCAGCAGTGAAGAAGAGATGAGACTTGGGTACAAACTGCAGATACATGACACTGAAAATGAGATAAATATCTGTATGTAAGTTCCCAAGGTGGTGAAAGAACCCTGGCAGTAAAAAGCCTTCCATGTGTGAATGGCTAAAACTGTGAACAGCTGTGCCCAGGGGAGCAGATACAGTCTTTATTAGCCACACTGGATTTTTCTTTGCCAAGCATGGCATTGCCTACATGAGGCTACATGGATTTCTACAGGACACAGACAGCATGGGGATGACTCAAAAAATGGCTTTGTAGTTGCTTTTGTGTGAAAGGACCACCTGCTCACCTGTCATCATGGGCAAAGAGAGATCGATGGCAGTCTCCAAAGTCTAAGCCCCAGATCTTTACATTCCTATCTGCAGAACCAGTTGCTATCAGTGCCCCATCCTATGACAAAAGTTCAAGATAGGAGTTGCTAATATTAATTTCCATAGTACTATAAGGTTCACAAAGCCCACTCCCCGCAACAACTCTATGAATTACATGATCCAAGGTTCCCTTTTACAGAGAGCCCTAACATTCACAGATGGGGCGAGATGGTTTGAAGTCCTATCTTAAATGAAGAAATCAAGGAGTCCCTGCCACCAACCATTATCTCAGAATAGTCATCCTCTAATTAAGGACAATAGATAGCTTTGGGAACCTTTTAAGGTTTTACTTACATAAGAGATGTCCATGCACAGAACAGGTAGTTTGTGTCCATATAAAGAGAGAAAAAACTAGGTACAAAAAGAAGAAAGAAAACCAATAATTTAGCTTACATTTCCAAAATACAGATACAGTTAGACCTTAGGATGGTAAATTGTAACATTCAGTGCAAAACTCACTTGTTTCCAATGTCCAAATGACCAAATATCAGCCCTAGGACAAACATGGTTTTAAATCCACTGCATGCCTAGCAGAGTGAATGCATAATAGCTTGCTCAATATTTATAAGTGAGATACCTAATAAAATTTGAATGATTTAGATCTCTTGCTGGCAGATCACCTTATGGTGGGCCATAGCTCTAATCCTGAGGCCCCTAAATACAAAGGCTCTGCAAACAGGAGAGGTCTACTAAGTGTTAACTGTAGTGTTATTTATAAAGTACATTCTCACTGGCTGTTCCCCCTGCCTGGAACTTTCTTGCCCCTCCTCTCTGCCTCCTGGCTTCCTTCAAGGCCCTGCTAAAAATCCTCCCTTCTACAAGAAGCCTTTCCTGATCTCCCTTAATACTAGGGCCTTCTCTCTGTTGAATATCTCCAATTTGTATCTTGTTTGTATGTGATTATCTGAATGGTATTTCTTCCATTAGACTGAGAGTTTCTTAAGAACAGGATTGTTTTTTTGCCTTTGTATCCCCAGTGCTTGGCACACAGTAATTGATTAATAATGCTTATTTGCTTTCCTTAAAAGAGAGAGACTTGTTCTCTAGCATAGCTGGGGGGGGCTTCCTTAAAATCTTAAGGACATGAAATTTTTTTTGACAGAATGATACAAGTAACAAACCAAGCTCATAAAACATGTAAAATTAGAAAGTGATTCACTTAAATCATTCAATTTATGATTATTTAAACAGAAATTTACATCTCTATCCTATCCCACACAAAATTATTCAATTAACAAATATTTGATTTATAAATCAGCTTTTTTAGAAAGCATTATCTATCAAACAGAGAGAACACCTACAGAAGAGGGAGGAACCAGTTACTTGATCACCAGTTCAAACTGCATTATCAGGGTCAATCTTTCATGTGGCTGTACCTTCAAAGTGTCAACATAGAAGATTTTCACTGTACAGTCCAGCAAAGACACAGCCAGCAGCTTTTGATTGGGGGAATAGCGCACACAGAGAACTTCCTCATCAAGCTGCAAGATACGGGTCTGCTTCGCAGAAAGCCTAGTACCACACAAGAAGAAAACAAGGTCTACATGACTTCTGTGATACCACCCTCCTCTGAAAGTCTAGGATTATTAAAAACAAGACAAAAAAAAATCTACACTTCCAGATCTCAGATCATTCCTCAAAACTATCACACCCACCTTTTTTGGGCACAGTTTTCATCTTTCACCAACTCAAAATCCCAGAACTTGACAGATTTGTCAGTACCACCAGTTACAAAGCCACGCTGAAAGACAAAGAACTATAAATTAATTCTGGAAGTCTAAGCATCTCTGGGCCTGGAAGGAAACACAAAGGCTGGCTCCAACATAGGATTTTAAATAAGAGTGTCTTCCCTTCTTAACAACCTAGTATGGAAGCTACAGAAATGGCTGCAATCAGGAGAAAAAACTCCTGAAGGATTAGCCTATGGACACAAATTACATGTGACAACTTGAGAAATTCTCTGTTTCAGCCTTACTAATGGTTAATTGCTGGTGAAAGACCTTGTTGGTCCACTGTGCTCTGAGCAAAAGAGACTCTTCAGGACAGGTCTTTAATCTGTTACAGAAAGTTTCCTCTTCAGCTGCCAGTGCTCCCCTCTATCACCTCCCCCTTTTCACATTTCTCTTTAGCCAAATAACAACAGCAGGATGAGGAAAGTTATAATTACTGAGACTTACATAGTGCCACGTATAACCTGACCCCAATCAGAAGTTATTTTTGGTTTTAGTCTGAATGAAAAATCATTTATATAAGGATTAACTATAAAGTGATGGGAATGTTCTTAAAACTAACACAACAGACCTACATTATCATGCATCTAAGTGAACATTGTTTATCAAAGTATTCATTGAGAGTATGTACAATACTTCCATTCGTCAAAATACTTTTTAAAAAGCATTTCAATTTAGAAATAGAAAGAAAACCAGTCATTCTTCATCACACCTCATTTTTGCCCCAACTTGAACACCCATCTTATTCAGCACGTATGGCTCTGAATGATTTTTTGAGATTACCAAAAAGTCAAGTTGACCCTCAAAATCCAAAGATTAGCCATTAATAACAATATTAAAAAATATATGCTGTCAGCAGTGACAACAACTCCACAGAAGCCCCCAAAATGTTCTGAGCAGTCAAAGAATCACTGGATGAAGTGTATATAGCGTAATTATTTTGAAAAGGACAGTCCTGATTATTTGATCTGAGTTCTAGTATATTTGCTCAAGAAACCAGTTATATTATGTGGGAATTTTTGCTCTGAAATCTCAGATACTTCTAGTGACAGGAACTCAAAGGCAACACGAGGGAGAAATGGTCTGATAGAGATCTATCTCTATGTATCCATCTATCTATGGAAGAAGATAAAAGAGAATTTACTTCCTAAAAACATTCTCATCTGGAAATGATGTCACATAAGGAGTCTCAAGATCTGGACCAGACCATATCTGCAAAAAGGAATCTCCTGGCAGATCAATCACGGGAAAAGCATGCACGGCTACTGCAAAGCACGACCCTAAGAATGGAGCCCTAAAGCTCTGAGGGAGAACCGAATGTCAGTTACCTGATCTGGAGAGAGTGAAATTGACCATAAAGCTCCATCATGTGCTTCAACTGTCTCCAGCAAATTTCCTGAAGCCAAGTCATAAAGCTGCAGTTTCCCTGTCTGAAAAGATACACAACGAATAGTCTGGAACTAACATGAAGGACCATACAGCTCACGGAATGTACCACACAGAGCAGGTGAGTGGGTTAAGGAACAGATCCCAAGTTCTAGTCTTCAGACTCTTTACTGGAATGCTGGGTGACAATGATATTTATCTATATCCAGTTTTTCAAACTTTAAAATGGGAACACCAAGAACAGAGGGCTTAGATAATCACTACAAACCTATGATTGGTAAACAAATGTACAAGCTAAAAATGGAAGACCAGGAGCCCTGAAATCAGGCTGAGCTGCCTAATTCATGCCTCAAAGTGAAGTTATTTTGCCCATAATTTGCTAACAATGAGACGGAGTCACACCACTTCCTATCTTGCTACTTGACTTTATTATTCCCTTCAGGCTGTCACAACCATCCTTTATCTCTTCTCTTTCACAACCAAATTCCTAGAAAATTTATTCTCTTACTCTTTTCACTCATTTCTCAACCCATTACCATTTGTCTTCCAACCTGACTACTAAACAGACTGTTCTTCAAAATGACCAATGAATGAATGATCTTAGCTTGTTTTCCATCCTCACCTTCCTCAACTTTTTACATGACTATGACATCTTACACTGCTGACCATGCCCCTCTACTTGGACCCTCTCTGGTGTGTATTTTTTGTTCACTTATGAGTAGACATGTTGCTACCCCATGATGCACACAGCTTATCTCATTCTGTCTTCTATCTCCAGCACCTAGTAAAATGCCTGGCACAGATGTGCCTGATTAACTGGCTGACTGATTGGATGCTGAGGCAAAAGAAAGAACAGGAATATCGATGTGGCATAATGGAAAGACCATTCGATAATGAGTCATGCGAGATGAACTCTCATTATGGTTCTATCACTTACTGACAGTAACACTGAGTAAATCATTTAACCTCAGTTAAAGTCTCAGTTTCTTCATCTACAAAACAGGGATAATACCATTCCATGTTCACCTCATAATGACTGTGAGGCTCAAATAAGATAATTTATGTAAAAATACTACTACTCATACTTATATTTTGCTTAAAAAATTTCTTAAAAGCTTCTTGCTACATGTCTATAAGATTGGTAGAATGAAACATCTGTCATATAATTGCAATTCTTTCACTAAACCAAGATGCCTCTTAAATTATAAAGTATTATACAAATGTAATTTCTTTTATTTTTTTTTATTATTTTTAAATTAGGGCGAGCATTTCACACTGCATGATCCAACAATCAGAAAATGATGGACCTGTACCCTTCTTTTGCTGTTGGTTAAAGACCTGCCTCTGATTACTTAAAGAATGATAGTTCACAAAAAGATCTGAAAAAGCCCTAGAAATCCAAAACAAAGCCTTTGTTTACCTTTGTTCCAATGATCACCTGCCGATCTCCGGGAACAAATAATGAACAGAGAGCATATTCACAAGTCATTGTCCGAATACACTGTAATGTAGACCTATGAGAAGAAAGGAGGGATCATAGGATCACAGATTAGAGCTGAAAAGGACCTTACAGGCCATCTTCTCTAATTCCCCAACTAAGTAAAGACAGATTCTTTTCTGCCTTACACAGGAGAAAATCACCCATCCCTACAACGCTCCACTATCTTGATCCTGAGGCTCTAAAGCTTAAAGGAACCTCAGATCAAAGCTCATCATTAGACCATTTCGACATGTGACTTGGTCTTGCAATCTCAGCATTAAAAATAAGAAAAGCCTTAGTAACTCAGGACTCAAATGCACCTTTAATACCTCTATAATAGGACCTACTACTCCATAGAGAACTTTGTGCCCTTGAGAAAGACCTTTCGTGAGCAATCAAAGGAAGAGCTTCCCTTTGTGGAATCCTACTCATTTTTAAGTATCATCGAATATTCCTTATAGTCAGTAAGGGGGGAAAAAAGGAATGGCCAAAACAAAGGTAGCTCCTAAGTTAGGATGGCAACGTTCAAGCTGACAATTTTTTAATCAAAAAACAAAAGACACATATCTTCAAACACCCCTAAGTGTCATAACAGATTCTCCACGTTCATCTGGCTACTTCTTCCCACAACAGTTTACTAATAAAAGGTTATCATTTCTATCCAAGAGGACAACAACGGCAGCCTGATGAAGCAAATCAAATTTCTCTGATTTATGGTCCCGCCATCACTTAAGTTCTCTTAGACTTAGTTTCCTCATCTAAAAAATCATGATGATACTGGTAGTACCTTCCCATGCAGCACTGCTGTAAGACTAAAATGATGTTATATGTGTAAAATGCTTTGCAAATTATAAAGTCCATTATGTAGATGTCATTATTAATGACATTTAATCACATAATTAATGATCATTAATAATTATTAGCCATGCTACTGTTGAAATAAGTAAAATTAACCTAAATTTTATGTAACGATAAAATTCAAATGCATATTACTCGGGCCCAAATTCCGTTTTATAGTACCATAAAGATTTTAGATTTAAAGATTTAATATGAAGCAGAAAGTTCAACCTCTCTTTATAAACTCAGTCTGGAGTTAGTTAAAAAAACAAAATGAAATGTCACATCAGATGAATTTTTAAGGAAGTACATTTGGGTGCTTGGGGAACCAGTAAGTTTTTTAAAGTTTAAACCAATAAGTTTTTAAAGTTTAAATCACAGAACAAATGGAAGGATAGTACCCTGGCCCTGTGGAGAGCAGCCATTAAGAAAATGAGATTCACAAACCTGTTCCATATCTTGACAGAATCAGCAGCCGCTGAAAGGACAGCAATATTGTCAGAACTAAAGGACAAGGTCCGGACATCACTGCGGTGGCCCCCGATGGTGATCCTGGCTGTCCTGATGGGCTGTGGGGCGGGAGTGGATGGGTTCAGGGTATACACTTCCACTAGGTTGTTTTGCAGCAGCAAGACAGCTTTCAACCCTCCATGGGGAGAATGAATCAAGTCAAAGGACCTGTGTGGGATAAAATTAACTTCAGAATGGATTCCCATCATAAGCTTGTCACATTTCTCCACAAAGATGGCCTCTTCTTGGAGTTCAGAATGCTCTAACCAATGTGGATGGAGCACACATCAGTGGGACATTCAATCGTAAATAACTTTCAAAGACTCAAAAATGTCAAGCCTGCATAATCTTGACAATAGCAACGCTAACAGGATTATTTTCCAAGGAACAAGCTTTTATAGCATGTTACCAATTTATTTTTTGCTACAAAGGAGGAAACAGGGTAAACTACTACTGAGTGAGGTGAAGATGGAAAGCCACAAGGATAGCACAAAGAATGAAGACAGGGCTGTGTGATCAAAGCAAAGGATGTATTTTACAAAGAGTTACTTGCCTAAATCAAGAATCATTTTCTATGCTCGGTTAGCAGTAAGAACACAGGTATTTTGGTTTTTTTTTTTTTAACTGTTTTTTGGTTTGGTTTTATGGGGAAGAAAGAAAAGGAAGGGAGGAGAAAGGCTATGCCCAGCTCTGTACAATGACCAATTCAATAACATTTACTAAGCATCTAGGATGTAGAGTGCTAGGTGATGGTATAACTACAGTATTTAGATAAGAGAAAGTACCTGCCCCCACCAAACTTACAGTCTAGCAGTGAGAAAAGGCATACACAGAGAACTACAACACAAAACAATACATGATAAATGCATCAGATATAAAACCAAAATTCTTTGTGAGGTATGCAGGGGGAATATAATAATATAAAATTACTGACTGCAATAGTGAGGGCAAACCTCATGAAGAATGCTGCAGCAGGGGAGCTAGGCTATGACTATCAAGGACACCCTCATTCTTCTGGATCAAATGAAAATTTAACTGCAAAGATCCGTCTGAGAGCTAATGTCACCTTCACTCACTTGATCTTGGCCGAAGCTTTGATGTTAGCCACCCGCTGGATCTCATCTTGCAGAGACATACTGACCTCAACATCTTCTTGCTCCCCTTCACCAGAACTTAATCTAGAAATAAAATAAAAATAAAAATATCCTAAAATTTACAATTCTTAACAAACTGACAGCATTAAAAGTCCAATATTAGTCCCAATGTGATCCAAGAGAATTACATCCAAAACAAGCGCTTTTATTCAAATTCTTAAGAACTTCTTTTGACAGTGGAACTCAAAGGCAACTTAACTAAACATCTGCCTGTGCCACAAGCAGACAAGTAAAACATGATAGAAATGGGTGGGGAGGAATTGTTCTTGTGTATGTGCCCTGAGTACAAGGAAAATCGGCATTTAAGCAGACAGATCATATTAAAATGAATTCTTGAGGAAATGGAATATCCTCTCTAACAAGTTTTTCTAAGGAAAGTAACTCAATGAAATGGATGGCTAGAACAGCTTAGATATTATTGTGCTGGTAATATAAGGAAGGGTCCAGTAGGAAATGCGAAAGTCCATTACGAAAGAATAATGTATAATGGGTATTTCTTGCCTTTTTAATGGGTGGGGGATAAAGAGGATTTGGAACTAAAAATATATTTTTTAAAATCAAAAAAATAAGAAAGTTGTTACAGAAGGCCAATAAAAAATCATTTGCTTAATACTTGCAGAAACTGGTATGTAAGGCTGTATTAGCCCATCAGGTTCAGGAACCTAGATCATGTGTAGTTATCTTACCAGCTTCTAAGAAGTAGCCTCAGACCGCTGAACAACCTCCTTCCACTAAGGCTCCTATCCTTTATGGAAAACTTATTGCCCACTAAGAGCTAAGCAACTTGTAAGCTGGATTCCAGATAAAGGCAACATCATTTATGCCTAACATTATTTAAGAAGAGACAGCTGATGACAACCTAGTTCTTGACACCAATTACTGCCTTTAAAAATGGACAATTCTTATTCCTCTAAACGAAATTTCAATCTTCCTATCAGTAAAATATGGGTTGTGCCATACACTTGTAGTTGAAATAAGCTGACAGAACTTACTTAGCCTTTTTTCTGGCTTTCTTAATTTTCTTATCCATTTTCTTCTGAACTTCCTCTTTGGAAAGAATACAAAACACTTCCAAAACAGAATCAGTTCCCTGCAAGAGGCAAACAGATTGATATTAGTCCAACAACTAGGAAAGAATATTGAAGTCTATTTTGTCTACAGTAAAGTCTCAATCTAACTCTTGTTCCTGCTAGGAGCTGCAGTAGGATGGCAAAGAGTGCTGAAAACTCAGTCAGAGGAGTCAGAGGAGTTGGGTTCAAATCCTGGTTCTGCTACTTACTCTAGTGTAACCTTGGGAAAACATTCAATCTCTGAGGCATCAGTTTCCTTATCTTTTAAAGAAAGGGAATGGATTAAATGATATTTTCACTTATGGCAATTTTAAACTACCCAGATTTGAAGCTGTAATGGGGATATTTACAATAGTGCTACTAAATCACAAGGATATAGACAGTTCTCACTTTATGTTCAGTGGACTGTTTTGCAAACCTCTACATAAAGCAATTTTTACATGATGTGAATTTGCCCAAAGATGCAGAAAAGAGAGGGAGGGGGCCACCACATGGTTCAAGGACACATGGGGACTGGGGAGAGAAGCGAGAACAGGAGGAGGAGGAACATATGGGAACACGGGCAGCCACATGGGGGCCTGGCCAGAACTGAGAGGAAGAACATGTGGGGAACAGCCATGGGCAGACAGGAGAGGACAAATGAGGGCAGGACACACAAGCAGGTAGAAGGAGCAGGACAAAGGTCTCCTCTCTTAGCACCAGAGGTCTCAAGGGTAGTCCCCAATCCACCGGCAGTGGTCTCTCCATGCATCTATTTCTTCTGCTTTCACTTTGGGGGGGTGGGGGTGGGGGGGATTTAGTGGAATGCCTCGGAGCACCAAGCCAAGGGGCAGGAGCAAGGAGTCAGTGCACTGTACTGTATGGTAAAGTTTAAAAAGGTGCTTTTTTTGGAATGTGGATTTTTTTCATAATTCTTCGAGTAAAGTCAAATTTGAATAACATGAAATTACATAAAGCAAGAACTGGCAGTATATAAAAGGTAGGCTGAGTTGGGGATCAATAAAAATACATGATGACTCATTTGTTTCCTAATATCTTTTCTAAATCTAAACCTATGATTCTACATAAAGTCCTGTAATTTCTTTGTATCTCAAGTTAACTCATCTGTAAAAATGGGATACATTTTAAATAATAACAACCATGATAGCAATAACAAAGTAGAGACCTTATGATGTAAATGTCTAGACCAGGGCTGTCCAAAATGGGCCGGCAGCCACAGAAATTTACACAAATGCTTTAGTAAAGGAAGCTGAGCTACTGCAGAGCTCTCACTAAAATGGCAAATCAAAATGTATTGTCTATGGTTTCAATAAAAACCTAAAGTTGGACAGCCCTGGTCTAGACAATACTGAAATGAATTAACAGGATCCATGAAAACATGTCACTTCACATTTTATAAGAAAGGAGAAGGAGTTTTCTATTCCCTCTTATGTTTATTACTTACATGACAAGCAAGAATCCTGCCTGTCCGGTCAACAGCAAGATTTACAACTCGGTCTCTTCCTTCCCGCATTATGGAACCAGCTTTGCTACATGAAAGAATACGCTACAAAGGAAGCAAAAAAAGACAGAGTGGTGAAAGGTAGGCTCTGCTACATCTTTGGGAGGAAAAATAAACAAGTGAACAGTGGGGTTCAGAAGATAAACTGGCATTCTCTAAAGAGCAACACATGCACCCAAACCCTGCAGTGCTTCCTTCTCAAACCCATCAGGCTCAGGAAGGAGAGTATTATAGGAATGGACATTACATCCTCAGGGTCTTCATCTGCTTCAGGGTCCCCAGTCTCTGTTCCATGATTCCCCTGAATTCCAAGAGAAGATCCTCTGCTCTTCTTTGAGTTGGGTTCATCGAGGTCTTTCATCTATTCATTGTATGTACATGGGAAGACAAAAAAAAAAAAGACATTGTAGAGGAGGCTGCCATCTTTGCCCTGATAATATGGAACATTCCCACCCTAAAAGTTGGTCAGAATACACCAACAGCTTGTGTTCTCCATGGTCTGGACCTTTTTGATGGCAGAACAATGTTGTCTGCAGCCTCCATACTGCCCAAGGTCATGGTACTGAAAGAGCCCAGCACCAGAGGATAGGGACCCTCTCACATTGAACTACATGTTAACTCTAGCACCTCAACTGAATGAATACACATTATGCTATAGGACAAGGATTCCTAAAGAAGAATGCAAGTGAGAAACCTACAAGAAATTCACCTCAGTTTAATTCAACGGGACTTTATTAAGTGCTCAACATGAGCTAGAGATATAAAGGCAAAAATTAGGCAGCCTATACCCTCGAGGAACTTTGGGGAGGTGAAGGAGGTGGTAACAGGGAAGGGCATTAGGAAAGCCACCTGACCAGTTTATGATTATGGCTTCCTCCAGCAGCATCTCAATAATGGTGACAACTGAGTTGGGGGGAGGTGGGATTCTGGGTTGGAGAGAATCCAAAGTGGGAATTTAGGCAGGGAGACAAAGGTGAAAGAGATTCAAGGACAGAGGACTTTATAAAGGGAGAGTGGTTAAGTTTAGGAGAACAAGAGACACAATGGAAACAAAACAGGTTTTGAAGGTATTTGACAAAGGGAGAAATGGAAGGATAGGAGAGTCTGGTGTTAGAAATGAAATTCAGAGTCTGGATCACAGAGGTTGCATACTTTTGGTGCTGATGAGCTCAAGGGTATGAGCCATCCCTGTGTATGGCTGAGGGGAAGTCAAGGTGCAGCTCACAAGAACTGAGGAGCTTTATAAGCTGGGAAGCCCGGTTTAAGGGAACATCAACATGCACTGTGTATTCCCTGGGCATGAGGGATGGGGATAGGAAGGAACAGAAGATTGCAAACCTCATGGTGAACTCCTTAAGAAAGGAGAATAATTTGGAGGCCGGTAGGTAACTGCAAGAAGGATCTGGAGAGGATGACAGATGTTAAAGGAACAAACCTCAAAAGGAGAGATTAGTGAGAACAGCAGAGGATGGACCTGAAGCAGCAGTAAGGAGCAAGAAGTATGCCAGCTCCTCCAAATGGCCCCACGTTTGGGGATAGGGCTGAAGGAGCGGGAAGAAGTACAGAAGGGAGTCTGGACCAAGTCACAGAGATTTGGGGACGGGGAAGAGGAGGAGAGTTTGTAAGCCACAGGACAAGAGACTGTAAGCAAGAGTAGCTAGGGCCCTATTCAGGTGCTGACTTAATTTTCTTTCTTGGGCACATGACAAAGAAGACAAGGCTTTGGCCTTTGGAGTGAAACTTCAGTCTGCAAAATACCACGAAGCTCATCATTACCATAAGGGAGATGTGGTCAAATAATTACCTCTTCTATATAGGTGATGTCCCAAGCCCTCAGCTCACTGTCTGCAGCTCCAGTGATGAGACGTTTTTCTTCAGACACCAAAGCCAGTCCCCAAACCTGAATAAAACACAAAGAGTATGACTTTTAGAGTTCCATTTGTTACAATATCTCATTATACTGGAATGGGTATTTTACAGTGGATTTTCTTGGGCTTTAAATAGGAGTTCTTTCAGAGGACAGCTTCTTCCTTCTAGGGGAGGAAAGACTAATCTGCAAGTATGGAAGCAGAGTGTAAAGAGAATAATTGAGGGACCTATGCTCCTGACTTGGCCACTCAGGAGCTGTGTGACCTGTGCCAAATCACAGTTCCGAGAACTTCAATGGCCTGCTCCACAAAAGGTGATAGCCGGATTTCACAACTTCTAAGATAATCCACTCCAATACCCTGTGGTTTTTATAGAACAGATTTTTTCAGCCCCAGAATCAATCGACAGGTAGTTATTAAATGTCTTTTTTGTGCCAGGCACCAAAGTAAATGGGTCAGCCTTAGCAAGGAGAAGGGTCATTTCATTATCAGAGACTAGGGGAAAGGAGAAGAGAACAGAGGAACATATCAGGGGTTTTGAGATGAAGAGAATGGGAGAAGAAGGAGCTCACATCCAATGGCCTCAATTTTTTCCTTTTTTGGTGATGTGCAAAGTAAAGTCTTCACCTGGAAGGGTGAAGGAGGTACAAGGGATTAAGGAGGGCAGGTAAAGTTTGGGAAAACTTCTGTGGGGAGTGAGATAGGAAATCCATTAGGGAGGAATAAAAAGAATGACTTATTTCAGTGAGGGTATAGTTGAGGTTGGATAACATGCACTTATAATGTCCCCAGTATGTAAAGTTGGGAGATTTCCCCACATTCATTCAGTAGCTTGTAGGTAAGAGTGGAGGGGCTGGGTGGCAGGAGTAATCCTGAGGTGAGGTCTGGCAAGAGAAGAGCAGTAACAGAGCAAGAGGGCAAGGGATTCGAGAGCTGAGGACAAAGTAGCACTGACATTGCTATTTCGTGGGTTGAGTTGGAGAAGAAAGAAAGTGAATTCAAATGGGGGAAGGGCCTGAGAAAGTCACTGAGGGGAAAAGGGAAGAGAAGGCCTTCTTGAGGGTGAAGAACACATACAGAAGGAGTGAAGGAAGCCTAGGGAGAGGAAAACGGGTAGAAAGAGAGGTTAGGACCAGGTAGGGCAATGTCTGTTTCCAATTGGGGAAATGGGATACGAGCAAAGTAATGGCAAGAGCTAGTGTGTGATGAACCCATGTGGCTGAGGCCAGAATAAAAGCACAGGTCATGGGGTGTAAGGAGCCTGAGGAAATGGGAATTTAGCAAGCATCACCTGCATGTAAGTGTAAGGGCAGGAGTTGGGGAGGAGAATAAGGCAGTGAGCCAGAGGCTGAACTCCTTGAGAAATGAAATGAAAATGACCCAAGGGTAGAAATACAACAACTACCTAACTCTGGGTGAAAAAAAAATTCTCTATTTCTTGTAGATTAACAGCTATTTTAACAAAGGCTCTTCCCTTGCACTCTCACAACACACTGCACACACTTAGTAAATATTCCTGCTCAGCCTCCAGATTTCCCACGGGAACAGTGATAACGGTGATGGGGAGATGGCTCCAAAGACCCAATTACTTCTTTTTTCTCCATTTCTGTGACCAAGTTTTACTCAACCTTTACCTCCTATCTTGGGGGAAGGCCCTGGGGAGGGGACACAGATACCAAAGACATGAACCCTGCTCTCACCATGATTTACTTAGTACGGCTACAAAGCCAGAGAGCATGTGATAGGTGATACGAGGGCTACAAACCCTAGTCTAGCTCAGGTCACCCTTCCCCAGTGGCCAAATGACTTCTCTTCAAGCCGCAGTTACCTCAGTTCGGTGGCCAACCATTGTTTTGAAGCAATGCTGTGTATCGAGGTCCCACCATTTCACCACGGTGTCTTTGCCACTGAAAGTAAAAACAAAAAGACCATTTGCACGACAGTGTCACACTAACTGGAAAACCAATGACTCAACTATTATTTTACAAAGAATCAACCTACAGCAACCCTGCTCCAATCCAGTAATAGTATAAGGAATCTAAAATTTAAAGTGATCTGACGCTATGAGAGAAGATGTGAGAAAAGAAGGGTCTTTAAAAAAAATCTACACTGGGGGAAAGAGGAAGAACAAGCCTGAAAGCTTCTACTATATATAAGGGGAAATCTTGGAATGCCATATTCTAAAAGGTAAGAGAAAGGCTCACGATCTAACTTACTTTGCAAACCTGAGTAAAATACCACAGGGGAAGAAATGGGCCTTTAATGGAATAAAGGACTTTCGAGCATTTCTGATGAAAAGACTAGAACTCAGTAGGAACTCTGAAATACAAACATGAGTAAGAAAAACCTAGGAAGGTAAACTGATTTGAGCAATTAGAAGAAGCTGTAGGATAATGTAGTAATAGAATTCTAAAAGAGGGAGAAGAAACAATTGTTCCTTCAGAACCTTTATGTCCTCAAAGAAGAATGAGAGAGTTAATCAAAGTGCATAAGAAAAAGGCTACACAAACAAGGAAAAGGGAGATCAGGCTTCAGATGATCCTCGTATTTGAAAAGGACTAAAGAGTGAACACACACACGTGCACGTGCACACAGAGGTAAGAGTAGAAATATATCAAACTCAGAAGGCAGACACTATTTTAGATATGGAGATGAGGCTTAAGAGGGAGAATATCAGGGAAGAAATATTTGCAAGCTAAATAAATTTCCTGATCTTGAAGGGGGAGTTAAAAGGAGAAAAAAAGAAGAAACAAAGAATTAGAATCTAGGTAAATAACTTATTGCCTCATACACAACTAAGAAATGGCTGAACAAACTATGGCATAAGAAGATAATACGACCTATATGTACAAAAATATTTATAGCAGCCAAAGAACTGGAAATTGGTAGGGGATACTCAACAGTTGGGGAATGGCTGAACAAGTTGTGGCATATGATCGTGATGGAATACTATTGGGCTATGAGGAGGGGGGGGGGCGTGGTTCAGAAAAAAACACGACAAGACCTATGTAAACTGATGCAAAGTGAAGTGAGAAGAACTGGGAGATCATTATGCACAATAACAGCAATGTTGTAAGGCTGATCAAGTGTGAAAAAACATGATGATCTGAGACAATTCCAAAAGACGCATGATGCAAAACTGCTATGCACCTCCAGAAGGAGAGGTGATGAACTCTGAGTGTAAACCAAATTATAATTTTCTCACTTTATTTTTTTTGAAAGACAGCTACTATGGAAATGTTTTGCATGATTCCTCATGTATAATTAACTGACATAATTTTGTTTGCCTTCTCAGTGGGTGGGAGGGAAGGAGAGAACTTGGAACTCAAAATTTAAAAAAAGAATGTTTAAAATAATTTTTTTAAAAATAAAGAAATATACTCTGAAAAGACAGTGGCCATGACATGTACCACCAGTAGTATATTGGGAGAAATTAGAAGAAGGAACTATTTAAAAAACAACAACAACAAGGTAATCGACTATTAGTGAACAGCAAGAAATGAAATAGAATCCTGGGACGTATGAAGGAATGCTAAGAAAAGTGAGCAGAACCAGGGTAACTTATGCCAATTCAGCAACACCATAAAGAAAACAATTTTAAAAGACTTAAAAATTCTGCTCATGCGATGATCAAATATGTTTCCAAAGGACCTAAAATAAATGTTACCCACCTCTTGACAGAGAGGTGATGGATACAAGGTACAGAAAGAGACGTACATTTCTAGACTTGGCCACTGCATGGATTCATTTGGCTAGACTATACTTATTTGTTACAACAGGGGGTAGGGAGAGAGGACAGGTTAGGAATAATAATGCCCTAAAAAAGACAGCTAATGTATAATTATATACATATATATTTATGTGTGTGTTTGTGTATATATGTGTGTGTATATATATATATACATATATGTGTATATATATATATACACATATATATATACACACACATAGATACACGTGTGTGTGTGTGTGTGTGTATTAATGTATAGGAGTAGTACAGAAGGAAGAAAATACTAGCAAGACAGTTTTGCAAGTAACATGCAGAATTTATATATGCACATATTACATATGTGAAAGCAGTATTAAATGAAAGTTCATAATTTCACATACCATTTTTATTCTGTTCTGCTGTGTGTACAGAAATGCTTTTTAATGTTTCAAAGATTTTTTTAAAAAAACTTCTTTTTGATGCTAAAGAATTTAGTTCGAAAATTAAAAAAAAAAAAAACAACTCTTTTGCTGATACTAAAGAAGATGCATTATCATCTAATTTGCCACTACACCCTAAGGACCTTTCCATCTGCCGTGGAACTGAGCCCTTCCATACACATTTGCCCTATTAGAATTTGAGTTCCTTTGGAGCAAGAACTATTTTGTCTCATTTTTCTATTTGCGTCCTCAGTATTTAGTACACTTCTTTTCACATAAGGCAATAATTGTTTTCATTCATTAATTAATTTATTCATTCATTCCTGAGCAATCCCCCTGAAAGAAGAGAAGTGGGGAAGACCTAGTAGGTTAACTATCAGGTCTTTACCTGGTAATCAACAGGTTTTTTTCTCGTAGGAACAGTGTCTGTGTGATGGCATCCTTATGTCCCTTCAGACGGTAGAGGCCACTCTCATTGATCACATCCCACACAATAACATCAGTGTCCTTTGAAGAGAACAGATGTCAAAAGTGAGATCATGTTGTCCAGCTAGAGACCAGCCATACCTTTACTGACGTTCTTATCTAACTCAGGTTTGACATGGGCTACCCTGCCTTTCTAATTCTGTGTGAAGAAGCCACCTTGGAAGGTTTAAAAGCATCAAAAGAACCAGAATGGCTCTGGGGAACTCATCTCCAAATCTCACTCATCCTAAATCCCACCCCAGGCAACTGCAGTTTCATACCACTGAGAGTCCAAAGGTTCCCACAAAAACTCTTATAAAAAAATCCATTTGAACATATTACTCTATCTTTATTTTATCAAAGGCTCAGCACATGCCCAGTCACTTCCCCCATAATTCCTACCTTGGAGCCAGACACTAGTCTGCCCCCCAGCTGATCATAATTCAGGGCAGTGACAGCTGCCTTGTGTCCATTGAAGGTCACATTCCCTTCACCACTCAGAAGACTGAAGATGCGGATAGATCCATCCTCATAGCCCACAGACAAGTGCAATCCATCTGGTGAGGGACATAAACAAGTAACTTCATGTTTAAGTCCCTGAAGAATAAGAATCTGAAAACAGACACACACAAAAAAAGAATGCTGAAACATGAGCTGTGCAGAAGCTAAGCTTTCCTTTTTGGCAAAGGTGGGGAGATATTTATACACTTAATGTCAATAACAATTCTTCATATTTCAAGTAGTAATTACATGCTGAGTCTTCTGAGGAAGGAATTATTAGCCCCATTGGTCAAGTGAAATGAAGGTTCGACAATAAGTATGGTGACTTATGGAAACAACATAAAGTAAGTCTGCCAGGCATGAGCAATGAACCATCAAACTTTTACTTCATGCAAATGCTAGCAGTAAAATTTTGATTTTGGGACTTAAGGGTTAAAAATATAACATATATTATTTTCAGAAGAATCAATTTTCAGGGCAGCAGAATTATTTCCAGATTCTGTCTGTAAGGGAATTAACTTCTTAGGACATATCAGGCACATCACTGGGGAAAGATGGAGGATAGTCTAGACAGCCCATCTGCTTGCTTCTTATTTTGTCATGCCTTCCTCTATCCCAGCCCCACTTTTCTTATTGTTAAAAGGTGAATCACACTAAAAGATCTCTTTTTTCTAGCTCTAAATTCTATGATTCTCTCTCCTCTTCAATACAAGAAAACATCTTAGTTTTTACCCGCAATTTGCTGATGAGCTGTAAGAACCGGAAAGTTAAGGCCAGGATCAGGCAGGGGGTGCAAAAGCAGAGTTCAAAGAAATGCAAATGGTCAGCAGATTAATTCCTTTTAGGTACCCTAAAGACACTGGGGAGGGGTCCCTGGGATTGTGGTAATGCTAGCACCCATCGGTTGGACCTGATGTTAGGCTGTTTGTTCCCAAAGAAAGTGGATCCCCATTACATGAGGGTTGGCGTAGTTATAGACAGCTTGCCCTCTAGCATCTCCCTCTTTTCTACCCCCCATTTATCCTAATATAAATTGTGGAGTCACTTCACCTTCTCTCCTTTCCGTATATCCCAGATGAAGACGTGCTCACAGGCTGGCACTGCCACATAGCGCCCCTTCTCACCACGCAGAGTTACAAAGACAATGTTGCCCTTCTGGCTGCCAATCAAGCCAAAGACGGCACTGGCAGCATAACGCAGGTACTGCTTGGTGAGCCCCATAGCACACCATCTAATTCCACAGGAACCAAACTATCTGTAAGCAAATAAACAATTAAATTCTTTTGGATCCCCTGAGCTGTCAGACAAATAGCCACTGAGTAGCCACACGGCTAACAACAGAAAGCATGTGCTTGTTTTTTATATTAATTTACACTAAATTACTTCTTTTAACATAAAGTTACACACACATTACCTATCTTTGTTCTTCATTTTCTATACGTTCTTGACTAATGTTACTCTATCTCCATACTAGTTATGTTATGTCTAGTGCACCTTAATGAGATCTGTGACATTCAAGTCTCAACAGAGCTTAATAACGAGCCACACTTCTGCCCATTTAGCCATCAATTATGCTGAATATCTCCTCTTATTCTACCAGGCCACTCAAAATTCAGTTCTTAGCACTTTTCTGTCTCTCCATATCTTTCCCTTGGTAACTTCATCCACTCCCATGGTTTAACTATTGCCACAGTTCAAATGATTCCCATCTCTCTCTCTAGGGCCAATTTCTCTACCAACATTTAGATCATCATCATGGGACCCTCAATGTTACTTCAAACTCATTACGTTCAAAATCAAACTAGTTACCTGTTCCTTAAAACCTTCTCTCTCCTCACCTTCCAGGTTCTGTTAGAGGCCCCATTATTCTCCCAATCACTCAGGTTGCTCTTTCCAGTCTCTTGTGGCCTGGGTTTGAATCTCATCTCTGCCACTGGGGTTCTTAAAAGCCTGGTCCTTTCATCTCTGCTCTTCTCCCCCTACAGATCCCTTCTAGGAACTCATCCAATCAGAACTGAAATTTAGAGGGTAGTTCAAAGAGGACAGCACTGCCATCTTTTGTACGCATTCTTTTCTTTATTACTTTTACTAACTCTGATGCTAGACTGACAACAGTCTCCTGGTTGGCCTCCCCGATTCCAGGTTCTCCCTGCTCCAATCCAGTCATAAGTAATAATACTCCTTAAATATTACTTTTCATCCCAGCATGCTCACAAGGAAAAACATTCAATGACTGTAAGCTTTTAACTCCAAAGTCTCTGTCTTTAAAGACCATCAATAAAATAACCCCAACCCAACTAATCAATGTAATTTTACCCCAACTACTTCTCAATGCATACCTTCACCTATGCTCAGGTTTTCTCACATTCCTTTACTCTGACATCTATCATTCCTGTCTGTGTCCTTATTCAAGTAATGCAAACTTTAAAAAAAGCTTCCTCTTTGCTCTCCACCCACTCTCAAAACCCAGGTTACATTCTACCTCTTCTATGAAGCTATCCTTGCATTATATTCTGTAGCACAAAATTCAGCCCTGGGCAGGCATCCTGGCATAGTGGAAAGATGTATGCATAAGGTAAGAAGGCCAACTAGCCTATCTCTGATGCTCACTCCCTGTGTGACCTTCGGCAAGTCACTTAACTTTTCCTGGGCCTCACTTTCCCAATCTATGAAATGAATGGGAGTTGGTCCTCACATCATATCCCAAAATAAAGCCCAAATGGATACATGATACTAGCTATACATCATAAACAAACTAAAGGAGCAAGGAAAAAATTATCTTTAGGTCCTATCGACAAGAGGTCATGACTAAATAAATGAGAGGATTACACAAGATAAAATGGAGGATTTCGATTACTTAAAATTAAAAAGTTTTTGCACAAACAAATCTGATGTAGTAAAAAGGGGAACAGGTAACTGGGGAAAAATATTTGCAGTAAGTTTCTGATAAAAGTTTTCTATGATAAAGGGTATTACGTCTAAGACAGATAAATAAACTGATTCAAACTGTTAAGAACAAGAGCCATTCCCCAATAGATAAATGGTCTAAGGATTAAGAACAGGCAGTTTTCAAAGAAAGAAATCCAAACTATCAACAATCATATGAAAAAATGGTCTCAATTGCTAATAATTAGAAGATGCAAATTAAACTCTTGGTGAAGCTGTGAATTGACCCAGCCATTCTGGAAAACAATTTGGAATTATGCTTAAAAAGTTACCAAAGTGTGCAAACCTTTTGACCCATCTATACCACTACAAGGCCTATGCTCCAAAGGAATAAAGGTTTTCGAAAAGCATCTATGTGGATGAAAATATTTATAGCAGCTTTTAGTAATGGTCCAAAATTCAAAACTGAGGGAAAGTGCCCATTGGAGAATGGCTAAATATATAGTGATCTATGCTCTAGTGGAATATTACCATATCATAAGAAATTATGAAATGCACAATTTTAGAGGAAACTGGGAAGGACTATGAACTGAAGCAAAGCAAAGTGAACAGAAATATAACAATTCATACAATAATAATGTTACAGAGAAAAACAACTTTGAAAGACTTGAGAACTCTAATGAATGCAACGATAAATCATGAATACAAAAAAATGGAGATGAAACAGGCCACTGATTCTTCCACAGAGAGGTGATGAACTTAAAATGCAGACATGTAGATTTGGGGACATGGTTAACACAGGAATTTATTCTGCCCAACTATGAAGATACACATTGAGGGATGTCTGTTTTTTAAAATTTGCTCAAGGAGGGGGGCTATCAGTGCGACCAATTAAAAAAGATAATTTAAACATTAAAATCAATGATAATACAAATTATAATAATAAATGTGGAAGTTGGCTTTTGAGCTCCAAATGTAAGCTCCTATGCCACAGGACTTATGGCATACTAGCTGTGTGGCCCTGGCCTAGACACTTTAATCTTTATGAGCCTCAGTTTGCTCTTAAATAAAATGGGGTGATAACACTAACATTGGCTGCCTTGAGGGGTGGTTGTGAGGATCTTGTGAAACAATACAAAACATACTTAAAACACATTTCAAAGAACTATTAACTACCTAAGCAAGGCAGCCTAGCTCTTAAAAATTCCGTACCCTCTTACTGAGGGTAAGAAAAGCACACAGTGCCCATTTAGTGAGTTACGATGAACGAATAACTCATCGCACAACGCCAACCAGCTGGGGATGCATCACTTAGAAGTGGCCTGGGAGGGGTCTGGGGACAGTAGACCCCGCCGGTGGCTGGGGGCTGGCAGGACCCCCCAGGGCAATGCTTTCTGCCAGCAGCGCCTCTCGGCGCCCTGGAGGCACCAGTGAAGTGCGGAGGTGATCGATAAAGGTCTCACCACCCCGCATGGGCCCTGGACCGCTCCAGCTGCAGGTATCCCCAAGCTCCCGGGGTGAGGATGGCTCGTGACCACCTGTGCTAACGGGCCCACACGCGGCCTCCCCAGGAGCCACAGAGGCAGCAGAGGGGGCGGAGAGTGTTGGAAGAAAATGACCCAAACCGCCCCAAATCGTAACCCACTCACCTCCTTCCGGGGCACACCAACAAGCACCGGGAGACTCCCTAGGTGCCAGTAAGAGTAGTGGGGCTCTCAAGGTAGAATGCCGTGAGTCGCCTCCACGCGGGTCTACAGGCTGCTACCTACAATTAGGCCCGCCCCTTCCGGCCTCGCTTCCGCTGGACCCGGCCCCCTCCTCGAATCCGAAAGGAAGTGACGTCTAGCGCTGGGCGCTGATTGGTCCGCCCGGCGCAGAGCGGAAGTAGGAGTCTCGGGACTCTCTCGCTTCTGGCCCCTGTCAGCTGTTGGGTTTATATCTATTTCTGCCGCTCTCCGGCGAGCGGGCTCCAGGGATGTGGCGGAGCCGGCCGCTTTCCGGAGCTTGACCCCGTCCTAGCCCCAGCCCCACTCCCACTGTCCGAATGGAGAAGCGGAAGCGCGGTGAGAGCCCGGGCCGGGGCTGGGAGGGAGGACTGTCGGGCCGAGAGCTGTGTGGCTGACGCGGCGCTTCCCTGCCTGCCGCCCGTCGGGGGTCGAGCCCCTACCCACGAAGGTGACAGAGAGCCGGGCCGGTCACCCGTCTTGGCGGCATGTGCTTCCTGGGCAGCGGCCGCGGAAGACAGGGTGGGCCCGGGCCCGGGATGCTGAGTGGAGCCGCTTCCTGGGTCACTGGAAGGGCCTCGGGCTGGAAGAAGCGCTGCCTCCGAGGGTTGCCGGGAAGCCTGCGGGGTTAATCATTTAAAAGCCCAGGCTCGCTTTCCTACCCCCTCCTTAGGATCGCAAATTTTGCGAGGGAAGAAAGAACCATAGACATCCAATCCAAGAGAAAACTGCGCTTAGTAACATGGTTAGGGAATGAATAGCAGGATCAGATTCTGAACTCTGATCCTTCGGCTCCAAATCCCTTCTCTTCATCTTGCCCCCACCTAGCTTCGTTCGTTAGAGGAAAAATAAGCTGTTAAGAACCGTTCGTGATGGTCTTTTTGGCTTCTTTACATTTCCACTGCCACCATTCTATTTCATGACTTTCTCTAGGTTGTTATAACAATTTCGAACATTTATTGAGCGCTTGCTGTATCGGAGGCACATTCGGGGGCCAGTGATCGAAAGACAAAAAACCGATCTCTGATCTCTAGGAGCTCGAGTTGTACCAGGGATTATAAATGGGCCCCCCGCCTTCCGTGTCTTGCCTCAGAAATATATTTCACACAAGCTGTCAGAAGTCCTCTAATACTCCTGATGGAACATTGTTTCCGTTGCTTCTGAAGGTTCTTTTAGCTTTAAAATGTATGGGCCTTCTTGAAGGATAAAATACAGACTGGGTATGCCAGTCTTTTGCGTACTCTTATCTGGGCATTCCCAAACCCACTAGTCTCCAGGTATTGAAATCCTTCTCTTCCTGCATGTTCCATTTCTATCAAGTGCGCCTTTCTTTGGCAGGCTTTCAGTGACCCTTCTCCCCACCTCCTGTCCTGGAAATGTAGAATTAGAACTGGAAGAGATGTTAGAGATCATCTAGTTTAAACTCTTAATTCTACAGATGAGGCAACTGATTCCCAAAGAAGCTGAGCAGTATAATTAAAGTCACATAGTAAGGGTCAGAGTTGGAATTTGATCCGAAATCCAGTCATTCAGTCAGTAAGAATGTATTACATGCTGTGTGCTACCAAAGCAAAAGCAGTCCCTGCCATCATGGAACTTATGTTCTAATGGGGAAGAAAACAAGTAAAGAAAGGGGTATATAGAGATATATACAGAGGTAAACGAAAGGCTGTGGCAGCTGAGTAAGTTACAGAAACCCTTCTGCAGAAACAGGCATTTGGGCTGAGTTCTGAAGGAAACCAGGCACTTGAAAAGAGGGGAGCATTGCAGGTGTGAGGGACAGCCAATACAAATCTACAGAGACTGGAGATGGTACAATTTGGTAGTTGGATCATACAGTGCATGGAGTGGAGTAAAGTAATAATAAGAGTTATAATATCTGATATTTATGTGGCACCCTAAGGTTTGCAAAGCGCTTTATAATATTTTTTCATTTTTGTGTGAAGACTAAAGTAAGGAAGACCAGGTTTGAAGAGCTTTAAATTTCAAACAGGAGTTTATTGAGTAGAAGAGGTGGAGAGGGGAAAACAAAGTGACTTGGAAAATTATTTTGGTAGCTCTATTGAGGAAGGATTGCAGGGGTGGGGAACCTGCAGCCTTGGGGCCACGTGTGGCCCTCTAGGTTCTCAAGAGTGGCCCTTTGAATCCAAACTTCATGGAACAAATTTCCTTAATAAAAGGATTTGTTCTGTAAAACTTGGACTCAGTCAAAAGGCTACATCCCACAGCAGCTAGTACTGTGTCTTGCACGTAAGTGCTTAATAAATGTTGAAGAAAATTGAGTTGTGCCAATGCAGATGTATCAATTTCAAGATTCACTGGTGTGATAACTCCTTCCACTGAGGCAGATTATCAACAGCAAAACTAGTACCTTCAGGTAGCTCCCTAAGACTTAAGTGCTTCTGATATTTAGTTCATCTCTCTGCGCCTCAGCTTCTCACCTGTAAGTCACGTTTTGGACCATTAAGGAAGCAAGTCAAGTAGTGTCAGCCACTCTGTTTTTTTATAGAGAGGGCTCCAGCAGATAACCAGGTAGTTGAATTCACTATCACCACTGTCTTATGTCTCTGTTCCTAGTTTTCCTTCTCCTAAACTCCTCATATATTCATTCTTTCTGTCAAGGTGATCTATAGTCTCCTCTAATGACAGTTTTACTGTACTTTCTACCTCCATTGTTCTTTTACCCAAATGTTTCTTTTTTAATTTAATTTTTTTTATTCTAAAACACCATAAACATGAATATTTTCATATATAAAAATAACAGCAGAAAAAGGGTTGTAGATAAAACTCTGAGTCTCATTACATAAGCCTTTTTTTTTTAAAGTAGGGGAAAGGTACAAAAAAAGCATATATTCAATTCAGCATGGTTTATTCAAAGCTTTCTTACTTGTTGGTACATTGCCTCCTGAACTTTTCTCTGACTTCTGTGCATTTTCTTTAAATGCTTCACTAATCCTTTTTTTTTTCCCCATTTTGGGAGTATTATTGTCACTACACCCTTCTTCCTAACCATTCTGACACTTTTCTCCCCTCCATCCCCACCCCCATTCAGGTCTTCTCAAGTTTCTCTCACTATACCCCTTTTGCCATTTTTTATGGTAGAATAATATTCTTTTAGATTTCTATAAAATAATTTGTTCAGCTATTTCTCAATTTATGGGTAGCCCTTTGGTTTCTAGTTCTTTTACTACAATAAAAAAGTGCTATTGTGAATATTTTTGTACTTAATGGGTCACAAGGTGTGCAGTGGCTGTGAAGATATAGTTCTAAATTGCTTTCCAGAAAAGTTGGACCAGTTCACAGGGCCACCAAAAGTGTATTGGTGTTCTTTCCTCCTGAGTCCCCTCCAACAATTAGCATTTACCCTTGTTCTTTGACAATCTGATCTTCTGAAGTAGCACCTTTTTTTTGTATTTTTGTATTATTATGTTTGTATTATTAAAATTCTTATTAATGATTGTTCATAGCTTGCTTTTTTATATGTTCATATAGTTTAATCATTTATTTATTGGAGAATGGCTCTTGTTCAGTATTTTAATCAATTCTTTTATATAACTTGAAAATCAGACTTGGGTCAGAAAAACTTGCTGCAAAGATTTTTTTTCCCTAATCAAGAGTTTTCCCTCTACAGTTAGCTATTTGGGGCTTTGTTCATACACTAGCTTTTCAGTTTTATATATTCAAAATTGTCTTTTTTATTTCCTGTAATCCTCTTTGTTTTTGTTTGGTCAAGAATTTTTTCCCTCTCCATAGCTGTGAAAACTATCTCCTTCTCTGCTCCTCATTTTGTTCATGATGTGATGTATTATTTTTATTTGGAGCTTATTGTGATATATGGCTCATGATGCTGATCTAAGGTTGAGATTGTAAACCTTATTTCTCCCAGGCTGTTTTCCATTTTTCCTAGAATTATTTGTGAAATAGTGAGTTGTTACCCCAGTAGTTTGGTTCTTTAAACTTATCAAACATTCCGCTACTCCTTTAAATTGCTTCTGGGTCATCTACACCTAATTGGATTGAACTGTTTTCTATTTTTTAACCATTGCAAATTAGTTTTGATAATTAGGGTGTTGTTATATAGTTTTAGATCTAGTACTGGAAAGTCTTCTTGCTTTCTACTTTTTTCTTGAGATTCCAGACCTTTTGTTCCTCCTGATGAATCTTATTGTTTTTTGGTCTAGTTTTTTAAAGTAATGCTTAGGTAATTTAGTATGACACCAAATAAGTAAATTGATTTCGGTACTATTGTCACTTTTGTGGTATTTATGTGTGCCAGCTATGCACAATTTATATTTCTTGGGTGATGTTTGAGTTTGTTTCTATAAAGAATATTTTGTGGATGAGGTAAGCATGATGATCCAGCAAAGTAGATTAACAAAGCACAGTCAGACAGGTAGGAGAGCCTAAAGAAAAGTGTCAAAAAATCTACAAATAGGGATCATTTTGCTGCTTCTTTACCTGTGCTTATTCCTTCATTTTTTTTCTTGGTACTATAGCTAGTATTTTGTAGCATACTGTCAATATTGTAACAATAGGTAACTTTACAAACCTCGATCCTTTTAATAAAGGTTTCAATGTTTCACTCAGTTAATAAATGTTTATTAAGCAGCTACTATGTGCCTACTCAGCAGTATGCTCCATGATGAGGGTACCAAAAGAAAAAAAAAAAGGCAGAAGACATTTCCTGCCCTCAAGAAGCTCACAATCTAGTGAAGGAGGGGTGGGTGTGCATGCGTGGGCGCACGTGTGTGTGTGTGTGTGTGTGTGTGTGTGTGTAAACAGCACAAATATCAAGCAAAAAATACAAAGTTAAATACAAGTTAGTTTGGGAAGGAGAGCACTGGGAGTTGGGGAGAAATTAACTTTAATAATTAAGAGGCATTTTTGTTTTTCCTACTTAACTTTCTCTCTCAGTTTATCAAGAAGTTCAGACCACTAGCTAAAGCCCTAATTTGTCATCCCAACTTTTAGTTTCCCAGGAGATAGAAGAAAGAGAAAAAGGAAAGTGAATCTAGAGTAAAAAATCCAGATAGAAAAGAGCTGGAGAAGATTGATAGGCTGATAGGAAAAAAAGATCATGTTTATAGGACTAATCTTTTATTTGGGGTTGTATTAAGTGATTTTTTTTTAAGTATCAATGAAAAACTATGAAAATGAAAGCACATTTTATTGTTCTTGTCAATCGGAGGTGGCAACACTTTTATTGTTTGTTTTTTCATTTATATGACATTTAAATAATTAAAACAAACTTGCTATTAAGATATTTTACACTGCAGTATTCTTTCTCTATTTAAAGTACTTTCTGAAAGTTTTTGTATGTGTCTTTCAAGCTTATAGGAGTTCCATTAAAAACTAAATTGCTAAGAAGTTAGAGTCAAGTTTCGTACCATGGATCCTTTGGGTGCTCCTTCCCAGTTTGTGGATATTGATACTCTGCCCAGCTGGTTTGAATGGTATGAAGCAGATGAAGGAGATTCCTCAGAAACTCTAACTGAAAAATTCCAGGATGAAGTCATTAGATCACCTTTTCCTTTCAGTAAAGAGCTCAGTGGAAAAGTGATTCTTTGGTAAGTTTAATTAATACAGAAGACCAGGAATAGCAATTCTTATAATTCTATGATAGTAAATCCAGTTTAAATGAATAAGATTCAATGCTGGATAGAGAGATAAGGTAGAAAGATAAATAATAGATTATATAGAATATCTACAGATACATATTGCAAGAAAAATAGATATTTCAGAAGCAAAATAAAAGATTCATATATTTCAACAACTAAGTTATGTTATTTCTAGATATAACTTTCCAAAACAGTTATTCTCTATTCTGTCTTTTAAAATGAGCTGGTAGAACCAAGATGTGATTGGAAGAAGCTAAAATGTGTTTCCCCCTTGCCCAGTTAATACATTATCTTCCTTCATAAAGTCCAAGTATTCAAATACACAAAAGAAAACAAAAAAAATTAAGGGAAAACATGATGGTACGTATACTATAAATTTTATTTTTTGGAGGCAATCTGGGTTGAGTGATTTGGTCAGAGTCACACAGCTAGTAAATATCTGAGACTGGCTTTGAAGTCAGGTCCTCCTGACTCCAGGACTGGTGCTCTATCCACTGTGCAACCTAACTGGCCCTTATAAATCATTTTATAAGATTATTTCTTTTAACAAGGTACTGAATTTTGAGAAGGAAAATTTAATGGAATAAGAAACTCACTATTTATAAGGAAAGATGAAGAGCAGCACTTATTCAGCTTTCCAAGCTAATTTGTAAACTGCTTTGAATGTCTTCTGTTTCCTTAGGAAAGGAGATGTGGCTTTACTGAACTGTACAGCTATAGTCAATACCAGCAATGAAAGTCTCACTGATAAGAATCCAGTGTCAGAAAGCATTTTTATGCTTGCAGGGCCTGACCTGAAAGAAGAACTCCAGAAACTCAAAGGTAAATCAATGTTTTTTTCAGCCTTCTTGATTGTTAGAGAACATTATTCTGTTATAAAATGAAGGTGCTGAACTAAATGACCTCTAAATAGATGACCCTAAAACATGTTTATTAACTTTTCAGTTGGCACCAAACTGGTAAAATAGCTAACAAACTAGATGGTGAAATTAAGATTCAAAAAGATTTTCCACAAACTAGTACATTGTTTCAGATATAATAAGATGCAATTTCATGGGAATAAATTTAAAGTGTGTTACCCCTGGATTCCCTGAATCAACTTTACAAGTTCATTACAAAGGAGACAGGGCCAGATAGCAGCTTCTTTGAAAAAGATCTAAGGTTTTTAGTGAACAGGAAGGTCAATGTAAGTTAACAGTATAATAATGTAATCATTTCAATAAGACTTTCTTAAGTGCCTGCTATGTGCAAGGTACTATGCTTGACTGGGGCTACAAAGATGAAAATGTCATGGTCTCTGTCCTCCAGGTCTTTACATTCTAGTAGGGGGAAACAGCTTGTACATGGAAAAATACAAGTAATTTCTAAAGAAAGGAGGTGACAAGAAGAGAAGTCTAACAATTGGTGAGGGTGGGTGGGTGGAGAAAGAGTCTTGTGTAGAAGGTGACACTGGAGCCTCGAAGGGAGTTGGGGATTCCGAGCGGCAAAGGAGGAGAAAGAGCCTTAGAGACTTAGAGGAGCTCCTGGACAAGGACTTCTAGGTAAAAGAAGTCATGTCGGGAGTGGGGAACCACCCTTAGGGCAATTGAGCATAAGAGTGGATTCTCAGTCTCTAAGAACTGAATAAAAACAAAAACTCTGAGCTTTTACTTCACACAGCAAACTAGTAAAGGTGACAAAAGTCAAAAATGGTCAGGAGGAGCCATGGGAAGATAGTCAATTCTAGTGCACTGTGGGTAGAGCTGTGAATTAATCCAACCCTTCTGAAAAATAATTTAAATTCTACTAGAAAAGTCATTAACTGGATGTATTCTATGACCCAATGATAAACACAACTGGACATATACCCTAGGAGATCCAAGACAGGGAGAGGTATCATATATAGTGAGATACAGCAACATTTGGCTGGGAGGGGTCGCAGGGGGAGATAGCAAAGAATTGGAAGCAAAGCAAGTATTTATTGATTTTGAAATGGTTCAACAAATTGAAACAGTGGAATGTTATTGCTCCAAAACAAATGATGACTATGAACAATTCAGAGAAACTTGGGAACTCCTATATGGACAATGCGGTGAAGTAAGCGAAACTAGGAAAGCAACATTTACAAGAAATGATATTAACAATGAATGCCATATAGAAAATGGGAAAAAATGAGATTAGGAATAGTAGTCAGAATACAGAGAGTCAGAATCACAATGTGCTTACTAGCTATTGGAATTGCTGTAGTTTCTCCAGACTTTTTGTGACTGTAGAAGGGAAGGAGCGGTCTTTTTGCCACTGCCAAAACATTTAAGCCCAGCCTTATATCTCAGCCATGACTAGGGACCCATTGGTATTTCGACAATGAAGAGACTTCCTACCCAAGGACTTTATTTCCCTTCTGCGTGGTAATATTTCTTTGCCTTGTTTATATTGTCTTGATCCCTTAGGTTGCCGAACAGGGGAAGCAAAGCTTACAAAAGGATTCAATCTGGCTGCCCGTTTCATTATTCACACCGTGGGACCTAAATACAAGAGCCGCTATCGCACAGCAGCTGAAAGCTCCCTATACAGCTGCTACAGAAATGTGCTCCAATTGGCAACGTGAGTCTGTGTTTCTAGATGTAGAGCTCTCCGTCTCAGAAGTTCCACTTTTATGTATATGCAGCTTAGTGAAGTATAAGAGGCAAATGCCAAAACAACTAGGCAATTCAAGAGGATACTACTATATATACGTTGTATTATCTTCTCAAAAAATTGAGAGGTGGGGAATTTGAAAAATTCAACTTAAACAGGAAAACATTGGGGTCACATAAAATCTTTGCTTTACTATTAAAATTTTACTTAGTGTTTAGTAAATATATAAGACAGTGCAAGTAGATTTTATCATATCATTTTCCCCTACTTTGGGTAAAAAAGGAGTGGCTGAGTTAAATTTTAAAGATGGTACCGAATTTTGATGTGTGAAATTTGTGACTCAATTCTTGTTTTTTCTTTTCTACAGGGAGCAGGCAATGTCCTCTGTAGGATTTTGTGTCATCAATTCTGCAAAAAGAGGATATCCTTTAGAGGATGCCACCCACATAGCACTCCGTAAGTCAGGGTAGACTGTGCTCTATCTGGTTATTGATGGAATAAGCTTAACCAAAAATATTTTATAATATACAAAGTTTAAGCCCCTGTGGAAATTAAGTCTAGTAACAGAACAAGTAATATTTTATATCTATTTTCATTTGTCTTTTTATGGATTATAAATAATTTAAATGTATTAATGGTATTGTGACATTGTTGCCAGGCGTACAGATGAGAAGATTAAGATGCAAAAATGTAACATTATCAAGGCCATACAGCTAATCAGTCATTCAGCCAACAAGCCTTTATTAAGCTCCTACTATGTGCTAGGCAGCATGTTAAGCATTGGGGATACAACGAACAATGGAAAAACAGCCCCTCCTTACAAGGAGCCCACAGTCTAAAGGGGGGATGACACGCAACAACAATGTATCAACAAAATTGTACTATGAAAGGCTTCTTGCAAAAGGTGGAACTTTAGGTGAGATTTAAAGGAAACCAGGGAGGTAAGGAGGGAGAGACTTCAATTTTAGACTATTAATATTGATCCTATTCCTTTACTTTCTCCAACTTCTTTTTAAAAAAGTAGGGTGAAGGGGAGGCCATAAATGGAGGAAAAACATATAAGAGGATATGATGGAGGAAAACATAATTATCAGTCATAACCATGAATTTGAATGGTATTTTCATCCGTAGACTGGAGGAAAAGTAGCAGAATGGATTAGAAAGCAGAATCCAACAATGTTGTTTGCAAGAAACACACTTGAAACGTGAAAATTCATAGAATTGAAATTGAGTTGAAACAATTTAGTCTCAAGGAAATTCAAAAAAGCAGAACTGGCAGTCATAGGAAAATACAGATATGGTTAAAAGATAAGCAACAAAACTATGTTTGTAAAACCTCCATAGATAAATAATATTAATACTTAGTATGTGGAAAATGAATGGCATAACATATAACGACATAATGGAAAATTTATTTGAATTATAGGGAATAAACAGCAAAATTATAATAGGTGAAGATCGTAACATAGCTCCTCTAGACCTTGACAAATATAACCAATTTTTTTTTTTAATGTTAAGGATCTCTGTAGAATTTTTAAAGACCTGAGTATAGTAGCTCTCTGGGTGAGAATAATGAACTTTTTCTTAATATGTTAAACAATTTTTTTGTAAATTCTAAGAACTAGTATTATCTGTAATGGAATAATTCTAGAGATCTTTCTAATAACATCAGAGGTAAAACTAGAATACCATTATCACTACTTTATTTCATATAGTGCTGGAAATGCTAGTTACAACAAAAAATGAGGAAAATAAATTGAGGGACTAAATGTTGACTAAGAATAAACAAAATTACCATTTTTGCAGATATGATACCTAGAGAATTCTAGAGATTTCATATAAAAATTGAAACAACTTCAGTAAAGTAGCAAGTTATAAGATAAATCCATATAAACCATCAGTCTTTATGTTACCAACAAAACTCAGTAGAAAGAAATAGAAAGGGAAATTCCATTCCAAATAACTAGAATATGTAAAACTTTGAGTACATCTCCAAAGACACACAGGAATTATATGAATGCAACTACAAAATACTCCATACAAAAATGAAGATTGGAGATATATTAATTGTGTATAGCTGAGGGATATCAATACCATAAAAATGTCAATATCTAAAAATAAATTTGCTGATTCAGTGCTGTACCAAACTACCAACGAATTGTTTTAGAAATTTATCTGTAGGAGAGAAAGGTCAAGAATCTCAAGAGAAATGAAAAAGTGGGAAGCAAGATGGGCCTAGCAATACTAGATCTCAAACTATATAACAAAGCCATAATCATCACAACTGATTGGTATAGGTTAAAAAAATAGAAAAGTTGATCAGTGAAACACATTAGCTACACAAGACCTAGAAGCAGTCGAACATAGTAGCCTAGCATTGAATTAATCAAAGTATATCCAGCTTCTGGGGCAGTGTCTCACTATTAAATAGCAGCCTTTGGGAAAAATGAAAGCCAGCCTGGCAGAAATAAGGTCTAGACCAGCAGCCCAAAATGTACAACAAAATAAGCTCCAAGTGTACAAACATAAAATGTCAAATAATAAGCTAAAATAGAGGAGCAGGGAAGGAGGTACCGTTCATAATTATGACTAGGGAAAGAGTTCTAAACCAAGCAAGGGATGGAGAGGATGACAGACAATAAAATGGACAATTTTGATTACATAAAATTAAAAAACTTTTATATAACAAAGTACAATTGGAATTAAAAGGGAATTGTTTAGCTGGGGAAAATAATTCCAGGAAATTTTTCTGATAGTGGACTGATATATAAGATATATAGGAATTTAATATAAAGATATAAGAATAAGAGCCATTCTCCATTCTATAAATGGCAAAAAGATATGAACAAGCATTCCTTATTAAAAGAAAGATAAAGTAACAGCCTTATAGAAAAAATGCTCCAAAGTCACTAATAATTTTTTAAAAATACAAATTAAAACAACTCAGTTCCTACCTCACAGCCATCAGATTTTCAAAGATGATTTTTTCTTTTTAACCTTTCTTTTATCTCCAACATTTATCACAGTGTCTGGCATTAAATGCTTAATAAATGCATGTTGAGCTGACAAAACAGGAAGATGACAGTTCTGTAAAGGATTGTGGGGAGATAGGCACATTAATGCACTGTTGGATTCATCCATTCTGGGAAGTGAGTAGATTCAGCCATTCTGAAAAACAGTTTGCAACTTAACCCAAAAAGGCATCAAGTGATACATCCCCTTTGACCTGCTAATACTTCCACTAAGCATACGTCCCCATAGACGTCAAAAATAGGAGGAAAGGACCCATATGTATAAAAGTGTTTATAGCAGCAGCACCTTTTTACTGTTGCAAAGGACTGGAAGCAGTGTACACAGTCCATCAGTTGGGGAATCGCTCAACAAATTATCATGTATATATAATGGAATATTATTGCCCAATTAGAAATGACAAAAAGGATGGATATAGATAAATCTGGAAAGACTTATCTGAAGTGATACAGAATAAAATGAGCAGAACCAAGAGAACAGTTTTTACAAGAACTACGATATTGCAAAGAAAAACAACTTTGAAATTATAAAAAATTTTGATAAAACAGTAACCCCAGTTACAATTCCAAAAGACACATGGTGAAGCATGACTCCCACCACTCTGGAAGAGAGGTGAAGGGCTGTGGATATGGAATAAAATATAACCAATTTGTCAGTTTGTTTTGCTTGTCTATACTTGCTACAAGGATGGGCTGTGTTTCTTCGCAGGAGAATGTAATGGGTTGGGAGAAATAGTAGTAGTGCAAACGAGAATGAAAAGTTTATCAATTAAACATTTTTAAAATAGCCAGAAGAAAACCGAAGGAAGTTCAGAAAAGGACACAGACAAACTAGACAGTGTTGATGCTACTATGTTAAATTTTATGTATGCTTTAAAGAAAAATAAGTAGATTTCATGGTTTCGTGTACAATCTTTATTTTCTTTGTATATGGAAATACTCGTATTTGTTGGTGTTTGTGAAATTCTTAATAAAAAATGGAATTTTAAAAAAATAATAGTTTTAAAGTGAACTGGAGGTAGGGGAGGTCAGAAGCCTAATGTAGAAAATAGCATTTCATTTCAACCTTGAAAGGAGCTGAGGAAGAGGCTATTGAATTCATTGTTGTTGTTGAATAGTGTCTCTTTATGTTCCCATGGACCATAACAGGCCAGTACTGTCCATGGTTTTCTTGGCAAAGATACTAGAGTGGTTTCCCATTTCCTCCTCAGAAGTTAAGTGACTTGCCCAGAGTCACACAGCTAGTAAGTGTCTGAGTCCAGATTTGAACTCAAGTCTTCCTGACTCCAGGTCCAGTGCTCCATCCACTGAGCTATCTAGCTGCTTCTGCCACTGAATTTCTACTCATCCTTTAAAGCCCAACTCAGATGCTTCTTCCTCCTTGAAGTCTTTCTGGACCTCCTGCTCCATTGCTAACTTTTTCAACTTAGACATCTCATGGCTGTTGTTTTGTATGTCTCAAATGTGTTTGTGAATTATCTTATTTTATGTGTATGTGTGTGTGTGAGTGATTCCACTACTACACTCTAGACTCCATGAGCTCCGAAGTCCATATCTTGTCTAAACTTTGAATATCTTCCAGTGTGTAGCATAGTGCTCCATGTGTAGTAAGCCCCTAATAAATATTTATTCAATTAAATAAATTTGTGTGGAAATTTAGTAAATGCACAAAACAGCTTGGAGTTCAGACTTCAAGAAAGGTAGAAGGGGGCAGCTAGGTGGTACAGTTGGTAGACCACCAGCCCTAGAGACAGGAGGACCTGAGTTCAAATCCAGCCTCAGACACTTACTCACTGTGTGACCCTGGGCAAGTCACTTAACCTCTATTGCCTTGCCAAAAAAAAAAAAAAGAAAGAAAGAAAGGTAGAAGGGAAGTTTAAGTTTCTTAAAGATGCCAAAAAATGCCTGGTTTTGTGGCTCTTCTCTCCTCTTCCTTTTTCCATCTTTGTTTGCTAAAATAAGTCTGTCAGGAAAGAACATTTTGATTTATATTCATGTTTTGTAATTCCTCTCCCATGATGAAAATCTACTGTAGTTATTTACTGCAAAGAGGGCTATACTATATGAAGAATCAGTCTAGTTCTTTGTGAGTAGCAAATAATAAAATTCCTTTCATTTTTTTTTTTACAAAGAAAGGGATAAAACCCCCAAAATTCTGGATTTAGACTAATAGATTATCATTGTTGTAGATATTCATGATGAGAATACAAACACTTAAGAAAAATTATGAAACATTGGCTGGATATTGAAGAGGGGAAGATTCCTTTGGAAAGAAATCAATTCAATAACCTTTTTTTTTTAATTACATCCAAAAAACAATTTTTAACATTTGTTTTTTAAAATTTCAAGTAGCAAATTCTCTCCCTCTCTCCCTTCCCTCCCCCTCATTGAGAAGGCGAGCAATTTTATATAGGTTATACATGTGTAGTCCTCATGCAAAACATATTTCCATATTAGTCATGTTATAAAAGAAAATACAGACCAAAATAATAATAATAAAATCTACAAAAATAAAGTTAAAAAAACGTATGCTTCAGTCTTCATTCAGATTTCTGTCAGTTCTTTCTCTGAAGGTAGGATAGCATTTTTCATCAAATCCTTTGGAATTGTCTTGGATCTTTGTGATCATCATACAGTGTTGCTGTTACTGTGTACAATGTTCTGGTTCTGCACACATGACTTTGCATCAGTTCATGTAAGTCTTTCTAAGTGTTTCTAAAAGCATCCTGCTTGTCATTTCTTTTGGCACAATAGTACTCCATTACAATCATATACCACAGTTTGTTCGACCATTTCCCAATTGATGGACATCCACTCAATTTCCAATTCTTTGCCACCACAAAGAGAGCTGCTATAAATATTTTTGCCCATATCGGTCCTTTTCCTTTTTTTTTTTTTAATCTCTTTGGAATACAGACCTAGTAGTGGTATTGCTGGGTCAAAGGCTATACACAGTTTTATAAAGCCCTTTAGGCAAAGTTCCAAATTGTTCTCCAAAATGGTTTGACCAGTTCACAAGTCCACCAACACTGCATTGGTGTCCTGATTTTCCCACATCCCCTCCAACATTTGTCATTTTCCTTTTCTGTAATATTAGCCAATCTGATAGGTATGAAATAGTATCTCAGAGTTGTTTTAATTTGCATTTCTCTAATCAATAGTGATTTAGAGCATCATTCATATGACTATTTGTAGCTTTGATTTCTTCCTCTGAAAACTGCTTATCCATATCTTTTGATCGTTTATCAATTGGGGAATGACTTGTATTTTTATAAATTTGATACAGTTCTCTATATGTTTGAGAAATGAGGCCTTTACCACAGAAACACTGTAAAAAATTTTTTCTCCAGTTTTCTGCTTCTAATCTTGGCTGCATTGCTTTTGTATAAAATCATTTTAATTTAATGTAATCAAAATTATCCATTTTATACCCTGTAATACTCTCTCTTGTCTGGTTATAAATTCTTCCCTGATCCATAGATCTGACAGGTAAAGTTTTCCATGCTCTGCTAATTTGCTTATGGCATCATCCTTTATGTCTATACCCGTTTTGACCATATCTTGATGTACATTGTGAGAAGTTGATCTGTACCTAGTTTCTGCCAAAGTGCTTTTCAATTTTCCCAGCAGTCTTTGTCAAGTAGTTCTTGTCCCCAGAGCTTCGGTCTTTGGGTTTGTCAAACCCTAGATTACAATGGTCATTTATTACTGTCTATTGTGTACGTAATCTATTCCACCTATTTCTTAGCCAGTACCAGATTGTTTCAATGATTAGTGCTTTATAATGCTGTTTGGGATCTGTGTGGCTAGACCACCTTCCTTCACATTTGTTTTTTCATTGATTCCCTTGATATATATTCTTGACTTTATGTTCTTCCAGATGAAATCTGTTACAATTTCTTTCTAGCTCTATAAAATAATTTTTTGCTAGTTTGATATGACACTGAATAAGTGAATTAATTTAGGTAGAATTGTAGTTTTTTATACTGGCTTGGTCTGCTCACGAACAATTAATATTTTTCCAGTTGTTTAGATCTGTCTGTATTTGTATGAAAAGTAATTTTGTTCACATAGTTCCTGGATTTATCTTGGCAGGTTGATTCCCGAGTACTTTATATTGTCTGCAGTTATTTCAAATGGAATTTCTCTTTCTATCTCTTGCTGCTAGACTTTGTTGGTAATATATAGAAATGCTGATAAGTTACATGGGTTTATTTTATATCCTTCAATTTTGCTAATGTGAATGATTTCAGCTAGTTTTTTTAGTTGGTTCTCTAGGATTCTCCAAGTTTAACATCACATCATCTGCAAAATGCTAGTTTTGTTTCCTTATTGCCTGTTCTAATTCCATCATTTTCTTTTTTTTTCTCTTACTCAATTATTCAGCTTGCATTTCCAGTACAATATTGAATAATAGTAGCAATACTGTGCATCCTTGTTTTACCTCTGCTTTCACCCTTGATCTTATTGTGAAGGTTTCTAGCTTATCCCCATTACATATAAGGCTTGCTGCTGATGGTTTTAGACAGATACTACTTATTTTAAGGAAAGCTCCATTTATTTTGATGCCCTCTTGGTGTTTTTAATAGGAATGAGTGTTTTAGTCTGTCAAAAGCTTTTGCCATGACTATTGAGATAATTATATGATTTTTGTTTGTTTTGTTATTGATATGGTCAGTTATGCTGACTTTGTTATTCAGTCGTCCTACTCTAAGTGACTTCGTTTGGGATTTCTTGACAAAGATACTGGAGTAGTGTGCCATTTCCTTTTCCAGCTCATTTTACAGATGATGAAACTGAGGCAGACAGGGTTAAGTGACTTTCCCAGGATCACACGGCTAGTAAATGTCCAAGGCCATATTTGAACTTATGAAGATGAGTCTTCCAACTCCAGGCCCAATACTCTATTCACAGAACCACCTAGCTGCTCCCAATTATGCTGATCGTTTTCCTAATATTGAACCAGCCTCACATTCCTGGTATAAATCCCACCGGCTTATATAGTGTATGATCTTTGTAATATATGGCTGTAATCTCCTTGCTAGTACTTTATTTAAAATTTTTGCATCAATATTCCTTAGGGAAATTGGTCTACAGTTTTTCTGTTTTTTGCTCTTCCTGGTATAGGCATCAGCAGATAGGATTCATCTGCCTGTTTTTCTACATAGTTTATGTAGCATTAGAATTAGTTGTTTTTAAATGTTTGGTAGAATTCACTTGTGAATCTTTCTGGTCCTAGGGACTCTTAAGGATCTAATTGTTGGTTTGTTCAATTTCTTTTTCTAAGTAAGGGTTATTTAAGTATTCTATTTCATCTTCTGTTAATCTGAGAAATTTATATTTTTGTAAATATTCATCCATTTCACTTTGATTGTCAGACTTAATTGGCCTGTAATTGGGCAAAATAGTCCTTAATAATTACTTTAATTTCATCTTCATTGGTGGTAAATTCACTCCTTTCGTTTTTGATACTGGTAATTTTTTTTTAATCAAATTAACCAATGGTTTTATCTATTTTATTGGTTTGGGGTTTTTCCCCATAAAACCAGCTTTTAGTTTTATTGGTTCAATGGTTTTCTTGTTTTCAATTTTGTTAATCTGTTCTATGATTTTCAAGATTTCCAATTTGGTGTTTATTTTTTTTTTAAATGCAATTTATTTATTTAACATATTTGGTTTTTAGCATTGATTTTCACAACAGTTTGAATTACAAATTTTCTCCCCATTTCTGCCCTCCCCCCCCACTCCAAGATGGCTTATATTCTGGTTGCCCTGTTCCCCAGTCAGCCCTCCCCTCTATTACCCCCCTCCCCTCTCATCCCCTTTTCCCTTTCTTTCTTGTAGGGCAAGATAAATTTCTACGCCCTATTGCCTGTGTATCTTATTTTTTAGTTGCATACAAAAACTTTTTTTGTTTTTGAACATCTGATTTTAAAACTTTGAGTTCCAAATTCCCTTCCCTCTTCCCTTCCCACCCACCCTCCCTAAGAAGTTGAGCAATTCAACCTAGGCCACACATGTATTATTATGTATAACCCTTCCACAATACTCATGTTGTGAAAGGCTAACTACATTTTGCTCCTTCCCAACCCATCCCGCTTTATTGAATTTTCTCCCTTGACCCTGTCCCCTTTCCAAAGTGTTTGTTTTGATTACCTCCACCCCCATCTGCCCTCCCCTCCATCATCCCCCCCCTTTTTATTTTTTTTTATCTTCCTCCCTCTTCTTTCCTGTGGGGTAAGATACCCAACTGAGTATGTATGGTATTCCCCCTCAGGCCAAATCTGATGAGAGCAAGGTTCACTCATTCCCCCCTCACCTGCCCTCTCCCCTCCTCCCATAGAACTGCTTCCTCTTGCCACCTTTATGCGAGATAATCCACCCCATTCTATCTCTCCCTATCTCCCTCTCTCAGTATGTTACTCTCTCATCCCTTAATTTCATTTTATTTCTTTTAGCTATCTTCCCTTCATCCTCAACTCACCCTGTGTCTGCTCTCTCTCTTTTACATATATATATATACACATACATACACATACATACATATACGCATAGATACATACATACATACACATTCACTTATATATATATACATAAACATATATATATGCATATATATATACATATATGCATATTCCCTTCAACTACCCTAATACTGAGGTCTCATGAATCATACTCATCATCTTTCCATGTAGGGATGTAAACAAAACAGTTCAACTTTAGTAAGTCCCTTGCAATTTCTGTTTCTTGATTACCTTTTCATGCTTCTCTTGATTCTTGTGTTTGAAAGTCAAATTTTCTATTCAGTTCTGGTCTTTTCACTGAGAAAGCTTGAAAATCCTCTATTTTATTGAAAATCCATATTTTGCCTTGGAACATGATACTCAGTTTTGCTGGGTAGGTGATTCTAGGTTTTAATCCTAGCTCCATTGACCTCCGGAATATCGCATTCTAAGCCCTTCGATCTCTTAATGTAGAAGCTGCCAGATCTTGGGTTATTCTGATTGGGTTTCCACAATACTCAAATTGTTTCTTTCTGGCTGCTTGCAGTATTTTCTCCTTGATCTGGGAGCTCTGGAATTTGGCAACAATATTCCTAGGAGATTTCTTTTTGGGATCTATTTGCGGAGGCGATCGATGGATTCTTTCAATTTCTATTTTGCCCTGTGGCTCTAGAATATCAGGGCAGTTCTCCTTGATAATTTCCTGAAAGATGGTATCTAGGCTCTTTTTTTGATCATGGCTTTCAGGTAGTCCAATAATTTTTAAATTATCTCTCCTGGATCTATTTTCCAGGTCAGTGGTTTTTCCAAGGAGATATTTCACATTGTCTTCCATTTTTTCATTCCTCTGGTTCTGTTTTATAATATCCTGATTTCTCATAAAGTCACTAGCTTCCACTTGCTCCAATCTAATTTTTAAAGTAGTATTTTCTTCAGTGGTCTTTTGGACCTCCTTTTCCATTTGGCTAATTCTGCCTTTCAAGGAATTCTTCTCCTCATTGGCTTTTTGGAGCTCTTTTGCCATTTGAGTTAGTCTATTTTTTAAGGTGTTGTTTTCTTCAGTGTATTTTTCAGTATTTTTTTGGGTCTCCTTTAGCAAGTCATTGACTTGTTTTTCATGGTTTTCTCGCATCCTTCTTATTTCTCTTCCCAATTTTTCCTCTACTTCTCTAACTTGCTTTTCCAAATCCTTTTTGAGTTCTTCTATGGTCTGGGGCCAGTTCACGTTTTTCTTGGAGGCTTTGGTTGTAGGCTCTATGACTTTGTTGTCTTCTTTAGGCTGTATGTTTTGGTCTTCTTTGTCACCAAAGAAAGAATCCAAAGTCTGAGACTGGATCTGGGCGCGTTTTCGCGTCCTGGCCATATTCCCAACCAACTAACTTGACCCTTGAGTTTTTCAGTGGGGTATGACTGCTTGTAGATTACAGAGTTCTATGTTCTACGTTTGGGGGGGAGGTGCCAGCTCTGTCAGAGCCGCACTCCTCCTTCCCCAAGGACCCCCAGTCCAGACTGGGCTCAGATCTTCGGCAGGCTGTGCACCCCTGCTGTGATCCGCCACTTAATTCCTCCCACCAGGTGGGCCTGGAGCCGGAAGTAACAACAGCTGTAGCTGCCCCACCTCCGCTGCCCCGGGGCTGGAAGCCGAACCGCGAACTCCTTCCACTCCCGCAGCTTTTCCCACTAACCTTCTCCGCAGTCTTTGGTGTTTGTGGGTCGAGGGGTCTGGTAACTGCTGCAGCTCACATATTCAGGGCGCTAGGGCCCCCTCTGCCCGGCTTCTGGTCTGGATCGTCCACGCCGCTCAGGCTGGGGTCTGCTCCACTCCGTTCCCAGCTCCCAGCTCCCAGCTCCGTGTGGAATAGAGCTCACCCAGAGACCATCCGGGCTGTCCTGGGCTGGAGCCCTGCTTCCCTCTGCTGTTCTGTGGGTTCTGCCGTTCTAGAATTGGTTCAGAGCCATTTTTATAGGTTTTTGGAGGGACTCGGGTACGGAGCTCACTCTAGTCCGTGCTTACCAGCTGCCATCTTGGCTCCGCCCCCCCCCCCATTTGGTGTTTAATTGAATTTTTTTTAGCTTTTTTTAAAAGTTGCATGTTCATTTCATTGATCTGCTCTTTGTTTCATTGATGTAGGCATTTAGAGATGTAAATTTTCCTCTTAGTACTGCTTTGACTACATCCTATAAATTTTGGTGTGTTGTTGAATTGTTGTCATTTTATTTAATGAAATTATTTATTGTTTCTATGATTTGTTCTTTGACCCCTTTTCTCAATGCATCCCTCTTTCTCATCCCTTTATTTATTTATTTTTGGGTATCATCCCATCACAGTCAACTCATACCCATGCCCTATGTCTATTGTACTCTTTCGAACTGCCCTAATAATGAGAAAGTTCTTAGGCATTATAAGAATTGTCTTCCCATGTAACAATGTAAACAGTTTAACCTTATTGAATCTCTTAAGATTTATGTTTTCCTGTTTACCTTTTTATGCTTCTATTAAGTCTTTATTTGAAAGTCAGATTTTCTATTCAGCTTTAGTCTTTTCATCAGGAATGCTTGAAAGTATTCTATTTCATTAACTATCCATTTTCCCTTCTGAAATACCATACTCAGTTTTGTTGTGTACATGATTTTTTGGTTGTAATCCTAGTTTCTTTGCCCTTGGAATATTATATTCCAAGCCTTCTGATCCTTTAATGTAGAAACTGCTAAATTTTGTGTTTTCCTAATTGTAGCTCCATGATATTTGAATTGTTTCTTTGTGGCTGCTTGCAATATTTTCTCCTTGACCAGGAAGCTCTGGGATTTAACTATGATATTCCTAGGACTTTTCATTTTGGGATCTCTTTCAGGCGACTCAGGAGATCAATGGATTCTTTTAATTTCTGTTTTACCTCCAGATTTTAGGATCTCTGGGCAATTTTCCTTGATAATTTCTTGAAAGATGATATCTAGGCTTTTTTTTTGTTGTTGTTGATTGCTTTTAGATACTCTAATAATTCTTAAATTATCTCTCCTTGATCATCATTTTTCCAGGTAAATTGTTTTTTCAATGAACTAGTTTACATTTTCTTCTATTTTAAAATTCTTTTGATTTTGTTATATTTTTTCTTGATGTCTCATGTAGTCATTACCTTCCACTTGCCCAATTCTAATTTTTAAGGAATTCGTTTCTTTGGTGAATTTTTCTATATCTTTTTCTATTCAGCCAGTTCTGCGTTTTAAAGAGATCTTCTCTTCGGCAAATTTTTGTGCCTCTTTTCCCATTTGGCCTATTCTGCTGTTTCAGGTGTTATTTTCTTCAGTATTTTTTTTTTTGAGCCTCCTTTGCCACGCTGTTGACTTTTTTTTATGATATTCTTGCATTACTCTCATTTCTTTTCCCAATTTTCCCTCTCCCTCACTTATTTGATTTTTAAAATCCTTTTTGAGCTCTTCCACTAATTCTTTCTAGGCCTGAGACCAATTTACATTTTTTCTTAGAAGCTTTGTATGTAGCTCCTTTGACATTGTTATCTTCTGAGTTTATGTTTTGATCTTCCCTGTTGCCATAGTAACTTTCTTTGGTCAGGTTCTTCTTTGTTGCTGTTGTTTGCTCATTTTTCCAGCTTATTTATTTTGACTTGTAACTTTATGTTAAAATTGGGTTCTGCTTAGTTTCAGGAAGGGGAGGGAGAAGACAGTCCCAAACTATAGGTTTTTCATGCTGCTGTTTTCAGAGCTAGTTCTGGGATTCAGTATCTCAGTTCTCCCACAGTGGTAAGATCTAAGGAGTAGTGTGGTCTCACTGTTCTGCTGGCCTGTCCACTGGTCTCTGAGTGACCACAGGCACTCTTTTACTCCCTGAAACTCTGAACAGGCTCCCTGTTCCTGCTAGTGCTCCTGCTTACCCAGAGACTGCATCCTAGAACCATATGTGGGCGTTGCAACAAAGTCGTACACCCAGTGCCCGAAAATAGACCTTTGTAATCTCCTTCTGACCAGTTGTCCAAATCTCTTACCATCTGTAGCCTGAGACCTTCCCCAATTCAGTCAACCCTAAGGCCTGCTGCTGACTTGCTGGGGCATGGCCTGCACTGGACTGCACTCCACTGTCACCCCAGTGAGACAGACCTTTCTTTCCAGCTTTATAAGTTGTCTTGAGCTGGAAAATTGTTTTACCCCATCCTTTTGTTGCTCCTACTGCTCCAGTATTTATTTTGAGGCTTTATTTTAAAGTTGTTTGTAGGGAAATTTGGGAGAGCTTAGGCAAGTCACTGCCTTTACTCTGCCATCTTGCTCCCCTTCCTCAACAAACATTTTTTTAAGTACCTACAATATATAAATACTGCTGGGTGCTCATGATACAAAGACAAAAATAATATAGGTCCTGCCTTCAAGGAGCTTTCTTTGTACCTGGGGAGTACAACATGTGCCAGCACATAAGTAAAATTTAAATATGTGTGTGTGTGTGTATGTGTGTGTGCGTGTGTGTGTGTGTGTGTGTGTATATATATATATATATACACACATACATATATACACACATATATATATACACACACATACACACACACACACACACACACACACACACACACACATATATATATATAAAATAATTTTAAGAATAAAAGTCTTAGCTGGAAGCAGAAATGTGGGTGTGTAAATGTGAAGGAATATCAGGAAAGACCTCACGTGAGTTGTCGCAGCTTACCTGTCCTCTGAAAAAAAAACTGGATTCTGTAAGGCAGAGAGGTGAGTAGGGAATTCATTCTAGACATGAATGGCAACTTGTTCAAAGGCACAAATATAAGAAATTTTTGTGGACAGAAAACAACCGGCAGTGTAATTTGATTGGAACAGAGACTATTAAGGAGGGGTGTGTGAAATACAGTGGACAGTGCTCTGTAGGATGTCCCAAAAGTGTTAGTGGCGTTTTACACTTTAATATATTTTTATCACCATTTTCCCTTTATAATTTTTTTAAAAAAAGAAATGTTATCATTTGCTACTCACAAAGACCTTTAGTTTCATTCTTCATGAAGCTTTAGTAACTTAAAACAGCAGTAAGAGTCCTTTAGGAATGCCAGTACTGGATCAGCAGAGCCCCCTGTGGTTGACCCTGAGCATTTTAGGGAGCTCCAGAGTTCTGCTCTTCAGGGAGCCTCATGATTAAGCCATGTGTGGAATATAAGTACATGTGTAAACTACATAACAGACTATAACCTTTTTTAGGGTTGACTTCTCTTTCCACATTATGGTTTCTTGCTTAGTATAGTCTTTCTAATTCTTTCCCATAGGCACAGTGAGAAGATTCCTAGAAATTCATGGGGAAACCATTGAAAAAGTAGTATTTGCTGTCTCTGAGCTTGAAGAGGTATTTTACTAATTGTATCATATGGTCAGAACTCTTAAGAAAATAAACAATTGTCTTGTGATAGTGTTTGTGTTATTGAAATGAATTTGTAGTGCTGATAGAGATGCACCCTAAATATCTTAATATTTAATACTTTTGCCCACTGAATAGGACTACAAAACACCTATTGAAATTGAATGAAATTTTGTCTGGGTAACATTTTGACATTTTAGCTCAATGATTTTAGGAAACGCATCAGTTCAATTTCAGTTTGAACTGGTTTATTACTTTTTAAATTTAATTATAGCTTCATTCATAGTTAAATTAAAAAATTAGTATTTGATTTTGGGTCAGCTCAAAGTTCAGCAGATTAGCTTAACTAATTGTCACTTTTACTTAATGATCAGTTTGTTTCAGGTCCCTGCTATAGAATTCATAGATAGAAATAGAAATATATATTCATACATAATATACATGCACACAAAAATATATACATATATCGATGTGTACACTCATGAATGTGCCGATGTATTTCAGTCTTCCCCCCCCCAACTCCCACGTTAATTGACTAGACATAATATGAAAGCATTGGCCATGTCTGCTTTGAAGAAGTTACTTGTTTTCACAAGCTACTTTCCTTCCTGTTCACAGGCCACCTACAGAAAGCTGCTGCCTTTATATTTTCCAAGGTCATTAAAGGAAGAAAGCCAGTCTTTGCCATACCTTCCTGCAGATATTGGAAATGCTGAAGGGGAGCCAGTAGTACCAGAGCGACAGATCAGGATAAGTGAAAAACCAGGTGCCCTAGATGGTGAGTTGAACACTTAGCTCTACCTTGGGAACATCTGTTATCTATGAATCAATAAAGAATTAGAAGTGAATAAGAAAGGCAACTTAATGGCATCACACTAAGCTTTGGATCCAACAGAAAGTTCAGAGTTCTTGGTTATATCTGTCTTTGTGACTTAGACTGGTATTGTGAATCCTGTCTTCTTAAAGAGACTGCATGATTGTTGTCATCTGGGAGCTGTATTAAACAGGATTACCATAAACCTCAGAGTTGAAGTGCTATACGAAGGAGCAAATTGTCAATTTTATATTCTTCTTTTTTAGATTAAAATTCTCAGCACAAAGTAACTTTGGCTTCATAATTGGGTCAGAACTTTAAAAGTATATTCTATCATGCAGGTCTGCTAGTTTTAAAAAGTCCTTCTTTATTTTTAGCCTGGTTTATGTCCCAGTCATTTTATCAACACAAATGTTGCTGTTACAGACAACCTAGAAGAGGAAGATGAGGGCTTGGGTGCCGATCTCTCCTTCATTGGGTCTCACGCTTTTGCTCGAATGGAGGGAGATGTTGATAAGCAGAGACGACTGATTCTTCAGGGACAGCTCTCAGAGGCAGCTCTGCAGAAACAGCATCAAAGAAAGTAAGACTAGTGCATCATATGTGACTGGGGGGGCCATCCCAAAGATACATACACATATCGCCTATTCTTGTTTAGATTTGCTGTCAGTGAGAAAGAAAGTAGGTAGTGAACACTGTCAGACACTGTGGTGAGGTCAGGATTTTTGGTAACCTAGGAGAGCTCCGTTTCAGTTGAGTGGTGGGGGTGAGAGCCAGATTGTGAGAGGTTAGGAAGTGAGTCAGGGTGAGGAGGAAGACCAAATACTAGTTATCTTATCTTCTCACAGAACATGTGAATTCTCTTCACCGTCCAGTGTAGAGAATGCAAAATTACTCTCTCCACACAACAGAAAAATGCTTTTCCTGTCCTTTGTTACATGCACCTTCCCTGACCAAGAGTCTATTATTCCTATTTCTCATATTAGGACCCGGCACCCTGAATGCTGTTCTCTGACACCAACTTCTTCATTAGCTATTACTTTTGATACCTGATTTCCTCTTCAGAAGCCCCTACCTGCAATCAGCAGCAGGGCTAAAAAATACCACCCCATGACCTTCAGGCTTCATTTTCTTCTCAGAGCTTCATAATCCACACAAAAAAAACATTTTCTAAATTCCTTTTTGGCAACGTAGTTTATCCCTATAGTAAGTCACCAGAAATGGATATTTTGTGGGGGGGGGTAGGGGTGGGGAGGGAGATTAGATTTGACAGATTTCTGGAAGCTCTGTCACATCCCCTTTAAACACTGGGATGACAGTAGACATCCCTGTTGCATGTTATCCTGGCTACATAGGGCTTTTGTACTATCTCTCACCACCCATCATATGCCTCTTCTTCCTGTGCCCGGTAGCATGTCTCTCCTTGTTGAACCTGTTCATCCTCCTTATCATCTCTGAACACCATGAGAAATGATTTCTTCCTCGAGGGGTCAGGTCTACCCTTTTATAACCTTCAAACATCCAGTGGACTTTCCTCCTTCTTTGTGTTGTATTTTCCTACCCTCCAGACTCCCAACATTGGTCTGGATCCTCTTCTCCCTTTTCACATTCTTTTTCCTTGTTGTTTTCTTATTTAAGCACTTCCTCCATTCTTTCGTTCTCCCTGATCCCCAATAAGCTGAAGAGTAGAGGAGCATTCCTTCATTTCTTTCTCACAAGTAGATCTTAACCTAGCAGCATTGCATAATGGAAAGAGTTTTAAACTTGACCCAAGAGACTTGAGAATTTGAGTCCAACCGTTGATATGTATCTATATGACAAATCAACTTCAGCTTCTTTATTTGTAAAATGACTATAATACTTGCAACTGCTTCACACATTTTCCAGGTAAAAGGCTTTGCAAACATGGACGTGTTATATAAATGTGTGTTGTTATTTTCCCAAAAGAGTTACTAAAAACACATCTACACTTACTAACCTTCATCTTTTTGCAGTCTTTAAGAGGAGGTATTTACTTGATGAATAATAGCTAGCATTAATATAGTGTTTTTATGTTTGAAAAGATGAAACAGGAAAAGGAAGGCATTCACAAGTAATTTTCTATAGCAGACCAAATCTTCAATATGGATCTCTGTAAAGAATCTAAGATCCCATTGTTCTGTTGTTCATTATAAGAAATTATGCAACTGGAGAAAACGTTATGCAACCTTAAAAGCCATTCTCAAACAACATGCCTTCTGTGCATATGTGATCATACATGCTCATGTTATGCAGTGAAACAGATGCAGTCATGGAAATGGCTTTGTTCGTTATCAGGTAAGGCATCAAACAGAGAGACATATTCACCAATGACATGCAGCAGCAGCGTGGATAAACCATCTTGTACAAAAACAAAAGAGAGGTTCTGACTATCTCCTCCTCTTTTTGAAGTATGCTATTTGGGCGTTAGAGCCAGTCTTTTCCTTAGATGTCCAGCAGAGAGGACACGAAAAGGGATCTGTCTCCCTTCACTCCTGACACCACCGGTGACTGCACACTTGGGAGAGGGCATGTGCGAATGCCTAGATGACCAAACCTTGAGTCCCTGGCCTCCTCTTCTGCTTTTCCTCCCCCAATCCCAGGTGGTAGTAATAGTAGTAATAATAATAAGTAACAGTATGTTAAGTGCTTTATAAATATCTCATTTGATCCTCCCAACAACCATGGAGGCAGGTGTTTTTGTGATCCCCATTTTACAGTTGAAGAAACTGAATTAGGTAGAGGTTAAGTGACCTGTCCAGAGTCACACAGCTCGTAAGTATCTGAGGCCAGATTTGAACTCAGTTCTTCCTGACTCCAAGCCCGGCCCTCTATCCACTGCATCTTGGCAGCTGTCTTGTGATCCTGAGAGTTCAAGAGCTCCTAGGTCTAGGTGCTTGTTGCCAGCAGGAGGTGATTTTTCACAACAACTTCTTATAGAAGAAAAGGTGACCATACCAGGAAGATACCATAGACAGACAGAAGGACTGAGAAAACCCCCACCAGACCTTGCTTACCAAAAGAGCTGGGCTTGTGAGCTGTGTACAAAGCCCATGTCAGAAGTGAAAGTCAATCAGCACTGAGTATGTGCCACTTTTGATGCCGAGTCTCGTAAGTCTCAGGAATCTTTACTTTCCAAGGTTAAGATAATAGAGGCATTCCTTATTGTTTTGTGTTTTATGTATTTGTCTGATTCTTTTGGGTGATAGAGGAATGAAATGACTACCCTCTCCCTGGAGGGAGGGAGAGACCTACATTAAATGAAGGGGATCACTTCCTTGACCATGAATCTTGATGATTGCCTCAAACCAAGTCCTTCTCAGTTACCTCCATAGTTACCCAAGAGATAAGCCTAGTTACCCAGAAAAACTAAAGTGGATAAAAAATAAATATGGCCTAGATTATGACATGCAGTTAGATTAAAGGTGACCATAGAGTATCAGCACTTATATCTTTTTATTTATTTATTTATTTTTGGTTTTCAACATTCTCTTTTATGAGATTTTGAGTTTTAAATTTTCTTCCCCTCTCCCCTTCCCAAGATGGCATGCAATCTGATACAGGCCATATGTGTACAATCATAAAATATTTTTCCACATTAGTTATGCTGTGAAGAAGAATTAGAGCCAAAGGGAAAAAACACGAGAAAGAAAAAAGGGAAAAAAAAGGAAAAATAGTCTGCTTCACTATGCATTCAGACTCCATAGTTCTTTCTCTGGATGTGGATAGCATTTTCCACCATGAGGCTTTTGGTATTGTCTTAGATCATTGTATTGCTGAGAAGAACTAGGTCTATCAAAGTTGATCATTGCACAATGTTGCTGTTACTATGAACAATATTTTCTGGCTTCTGCTCACTTTTCTCAGCATCAGTTCATGCAAGTCTTTCCAGGTTTTTCTGAAGTCTGCCTGCTCATCATTTCTTATGGAACAATAGTATTCCATTACTTCAGCACCTACATCTTGGACACATAAGTGGAGATTGAACTCAAAATGGGCCCAGAATTGAATAGTAGGATCCCACTAGGGCAATCTCAAAGGACATTAAAGAGTCCCAAAGTGCTTGTTACCCCGAAAACTGATACTTCTCGCTACACTATTTTCCTGGGAATACTCTTATTACAACAAATTGCGGACCATCAGAATCATAATAAAACTTAATTGCAGGTATCCCCAAAACTAACAGATACATCCTAAGTATAAGCAGCAGAGAGTATTTTACCACTGTTGACTTACTAGCAAGAAGTGACAAGGAAATAACGGTATGTATGACTAGTAAAGTGGGTGGCCTTGAGTGTCCACAAAATATCAAAAGAATCAGAGGAAGGCCTATAACTCATTAAGTGGTTCCTGCAGGACTATGAGCCTCTTGAGAGCAGGGACTGTTTTTGTTTTGCTTTGGTTTTTTGTGCCTTTCTTTGTATCTTCAACACTTGGCGTGTGGTAGGCACTTAATAAATGCTGGTGAGTTGACTGACTGCTTGCCTTACAAAAAAGTGTGAACTATAGAAGTAGAAGAACTACTTGTACCAAGGACATAGAGCTCTTTATCTAAAGCTGGTAGGGCCCTTAAGAAGATAGCCAGTCTATCTCTTAACTTTACAGGTAAAGAAACTGAGGCTGAGAGAAGTTAAGCAACTTACCAAGGGTCCAGTGATAATAGGTGGCACTTTTTTCACTGCACCATGGATCTGTTGAAGCATCTTATAAATCTCAGTCAAACCTAAGTCAATTTGGTGTTTTAAACTAAAAGCATGGAATGGAGTTCTTTGGATCTGGATCATAGACTTGTTTCTAAAGCGGCTTCAACTAAATCAGTTTTAGACAAATAGGTGTTATTTAGGATCTCCTGAGAAAATGCTTTTATCTGGGTAACCCATTTATAGATTAACAACCTTGATATGCTAAACGTTTTATAAATCCAGAAAATAAATGGTAATTTCTAGTGTTTAATGGTGATGCACATTGTTACAGATGAACCAAGGCGGTTCATACAAAAATGTATTTTTTCATCATTGTTCTCAGAATTTACGTCTCAAAGAAAATAATAATGAAATCACCTTGTTGGATGCTGAACTGTAATATCGACTGTTAACCTTAGTATGGGAGTATGTGGAAAGAGAGTTTTAGGAGAAGACTCTAAAGACTTACTTGTGGTAATCATGCACAATTTAACATATACATAATAAAATAGTCATTTGGATCTGTGATCTCATCGGTGTAAATATTCCTTTCAGCGATGTAAGTGTAGCAAGTCCCTCTGGGCCTGTCTGTTCCATATAACTATTATCTGCACCCTCCCATAAATTCCTCTCAGAAGGTATACTCAATGTGCTAGATGCCTTCCTTGTTTGCTTGACATCACATGGAGCACTCAGGCTGTCTGTCTCTCATCATAAAACCAGCTCATCTTTATCCACTCATACATTTCTTTGGTGATTCCTTTACTCTGTTTCTCTTTCAACATTTGTAGTCTGTTACAGCCTACTCAATTCAGTTCAGCCTTTCCCATTCCAGTCTACCCCCCCACACTGCTACCAAAGTAATTTTCTTTGAATGCAGATAACACCCTGACACTCCAGTACTCAGTCAGCTCCAGTAGCTTCCTGTTGCCTGTCGGATAAAATATCAACTTCTCTATTTAGTTTTTACTGACATTTACACCCTTGCTCCAGAAGATCTTTTTAGCCTCATTGAACATTAGTCCCTTCTTGTGCTCCACAATAGAGCCAACCTGGCTTTCTATTTTTCCTTTTCTTCACACTTGACACTTAGTCTTCCTCTCTATGCCTTTGCAATAGCTGTCTCATGTCTATCATGCTCTCTCCTCATAGAATTCCTTTTTCTTCAAGACTTAGTCCCTGCATAGCCTATTCCATAAAGCTTTTTTTTTTTCTTCAGAGGGGAAGACAGGGCCATTGAGGTTAAGAGACTTGCCCAAAGTCACACAGCTAGTAAGTGTGTTAAGTGTCTGAGGCTGGATTTGAACTCAGGTCCTCCTGATTCCAGGGCCGATGCTGTACTCACCTTGCCACCTAGCTGCCCCTGTAAAGCTTTTTCTGATGCCACTGGCTCCTAGCACCCTCCCTTCCAGCTAATACATGCTTATTGATAGGTTGTAGACTATAGTGTGCAGTATCTCATAGTTGTGCCATGCTGATAGAATATTAATATTAAAATTATAGTTTGGGTTCATCAGCATTTTCCAAAAGTGATCCAGCCCTCCCTTCTCCTGTTTAATTTTATGCCCAGCTCATCCATTTTTTTCAGTATCTGCCCAAGCAGATATAATTATGGACAAGTTCCATAGGTTGTCCATACAACTGCATGTCGCACTCCGAGTAATAGGGTATCTCAACCCTCTTGGCTTTTCTTATGACAAGCCATACTCTCTTGAATGATTTTGAATTTCATCCATCACACTCTGCATTATTCTAGGCCTTGATGCAGCCAATATAATTATCATCCATAAAAAGAATCATAGAATCATCATCTGCAAGGGATCCTTCTTCCATGTAACCTTGACATACTCTTGGTGAAAATGCACATCCCTGTTTTATGATTCATCCAATATTAACAATTAGAAGGGTTGTTGAACAAGGTTATCTGTTATATATGGGAGAAAACTGGTTGGAAAGGAAAATCTTTAAGATGGTGTTTGGCTCTATCAAATCAAATTCCTATAGTCACTAAACAATATCAGAGTACTTGACATATTTCATATGAATGTCTTCCCTAAATATGTGTCTGAGATACTGTGTTACTCAATAAAAAGTACTATTATTAGTAGGTTATTTATGTAAATTATATAAATTAGAATAAAAACCTATCTAGGCCTTCCCTTCTTCCCATCAAAAGGAACATTGATTGTATAATAGTTTAAAATTATTGCATTAAGTAAATGTTACTGCCCTTTATCATGTCACAAATTTCATAAACTTTTGAAGACAGTTGAGTGAACTCTCACCTTTCTCTTCTCTACATGACATGATCATTATAGAGGCTACTTTTAAACCTAGCCATTTTTTATATTTCAGAGTCCTCCCAGTTTCCCAAGACTTTCATAACATCATAATGCAAATGGAAAAATACCCTATGATACATTTCTGTTTGTGTACCCAGAAAAGTACTTGCCTTAAAAATACAAATGCTAGTCCTTTACTAAGTTATGTTTCACTTGAATTTCACTATTGCATGAAGCTTTTGTTGCCGTAAATTTGTACATAACCAGCCTCTCCATCTTCTGTTAGGTTCAATAGACTTTCTGGTTAACATCACATTTATATTTTACCAAATGGATCTGTTCATATAAAAATCCTTAATTTCATCTTCACTTTGGTGTTTGTTTTTTTAGTATGCTTTAATCATACAGAACATTAAAAGCCTCTAGATGGCACTAGCAAATAGCTTCATGCGATACTGCCAGTATATTCTTGGGTTCTTTGAAGACCTCAAAAATAGGAAAACTTGTTACCATCTTCAACTTAAAAGTTAATAGTTAAGGTGAATTTCTGGTCTTCCATTTGTGTGTTTTTCCTATTTCAAAGTTTTGAGATTACAGAATGTCTATATTATAAATCTCTTCACAGTTATTATTTTTATGTGCTAATTTGAGTGAATAGCTGACTGTCCCCTCTTCCTTGAATTCTCTCCCTCTTAATCTCTGTCTCCTGGGTTCCAGCTCAAATCCACCTTATGCAAGTATCCTTTCCCAGCCACCTTAATCCTAGTGCCTTCTTTCCAAGATTATCTGCAGTTTATCTTGTGTATATTTTGTTTGCATTTTTCTCCCCCATTAGACTGGGAGCTCCTTGACAGCAGAGACTTTTGACCTTTCTGGCTCCACTGCTTAGCACAGTGCCTGACGTCGAAGTAAGAGATGTTTGATAAATGCTTCTGGACTTCCTGACTGACAGCCTCTCTGCGCTTCAGCTTGATCATCTGTAAAATGAAAAGGCTGAATCAGATGACCCTTTATGTCCCTGCTAGTTCTAAATCCTACAGTCAAGCAAGCATTTATTAAGTACCTACTGTGTGCCATATCACACAGTTGCTAAAGAGAAACCATAATTTCTCTTAATAAACATTGTATTTTGCCTTTTTAAAGAAAAACTGGTTTTAAAATGTCATTGATGTTAGGAATTCCCAATGAGGACATTCCTTTTTATCAGTATAAATTGGTATCTGCTTTGCCTAGAGCCTGGTGGAGGTAAGTAACTTGTCCAGGGTGATAGGACCAGCATATGTCAAAGATATCATTTGAATCTAGATCCTCCTCACTTTGAGCCAGGCTCTCTGTCCACTAAGGCCCAGCATCTATAACTGGGTGCCATTTACTGCAAATAAGGAATCTTCTAAAGTATTTGAATACACATTTTATACTACCATTGGCCTAGAATGAGTTGCCATATTTTACATAATTATAACTTCAAATAGTGCTTCATGCTAATCAAGACACAGCTGTAATAGGTGCTTAATAAATGTCATATTTGAATAGCAATGATATTTGATGTTGACCATATCTGAGTAGATTATCCCAAATATTTTCTAATTTCCTAAAATGTAAACTTTTTTCTATCTCTAAAGTAAATTAGTAATATTCTTAAAAGAAATGAATGTATTTTATCATTAACAGGACTTGATTGGGCCACTCAACAAATGATCTTTTTGTCAGAGACCGGTAGTATTCGGTTTGCTTCACTACTTTTAAACTTAATGACATTTAAGTCCAAAACATCATAAATCACACTTTGTAATGTATCATATGTATTTCTCCACAAGACTTAACTAAGCACCATTTCTTTTTAACAGCTGAAGGAATTACGCATGTTATCTTTAAATTCACAGCGAATAAATCTAAGTTCCTAGTAGTTTTATCCATTTGTATTGCTGATTAAGTGCATGATTTGGGGCAAAATGTAGTTACTTCCTAGCACTTAATTTCTCTATCAGCAAAATGGGAATCATTTTTCTTGGTAATAGGATTTTTAGACTCTCAGCTGAAAAGTATTCTGTGTCATCATTTTTCCCTTCCATTGACACTTCTTGGCAGTTTCAAGAGCCTGATGGCTCTGGTTTGCATCATTTGTCACTTTAGAGACTAGAAACATGCCGAAAGAATGATCCTTTGGCCAGAATTTGTCCCTAGGCCATTTAGCCTAGCTCTCAACTTATTTTAAAATCATTTTGTTGCTCTACCTTTTAATTTCTCACTTTCTGTCAGTGGCCTTATAGCAGCTGGATCTAGCAGCTGGAAGAAATGGGCTTATATTGCACTAGTATTAATAATATCATTGTTTCTACCACACTAAGAAATATTGTTCAGAACTGCTCATCTAAATATCCACTTTTAAAGTTGTTCACTAGTTACTGTCTCTGTGAATAGTATCTAGTGTAGTATATGACATTGTACGAAGGAAAATGTTAGCTAAAACTCAATAAAGTTTTCTAGGCAAGTAATAGAAGCCAGTCTGTATGGATTAATATTTTAGTGACTGAGCTCATCATTGTGAGTACTCCCTTCAGCTCATTTCATTGCCTACCAGCCATGCTATCTCATCTCATTTGATGTTTGTCCATGTCCTCCTTTCCAAAGGGGATTTGCCTGACGGGTCTTCTAGATCTTTTAACATTATATGGGTACCACTCTAGCACTTGGATTGTCTATCACTTGGTTTATCTGTCATTTTCTAATCAGATACTTCCTATATAGTATTTTTTATTTTATTATTGGTGATGTGTTATAGACAACTTGTGCCTGGACTGCATTTCTCTCTATTGCCCTCCTCTCCCTGCCCCTTTTTTTAGTAACTTAAAAAAAATTGTTCTTCCCTCTATGCTCCATTAAGCAAATTTTTTCAAAACCTCAAATTAAATTGCTCAACATACACACATGCGTATATACGCACATACACATGCCTATCTATGCATACATATTCGTGTATATATAGAGGCTCAATATATGTATGATCAGTTACTGTTTCTCCAGTTATTTTGGTCTGTCTTTATTTCTGCAAATAGTGTTTCATATAGTTAAATTCTTATAATCCCTGTTTGAATCTGGGAAAATATACCCTCAACTATTTTAAAGCTTCTGCATTTATTTTGAATGGGATTTTTTTTCTAACTCTTTTTGCTGGCTTTTCTTGAATATAATATAAAAATGTTGATAAACGGCGTGGATTTATCTTATATCCCACAACTTTACTAGTTATTATTTCAATTAATGTTTTAGTTAATGTTTTCATTAACTCTCAGTGGTCCTATAAACAAACCATCATGTCATCTGAAAAAAAGTGATAATTTTATTTTCCCTTTGCCTCTGCTCATCCCCTCAGTTCCTTTTTCTTGTCTTAATGCTATAGCTAGCATTTCTAGCTCTTTATTAAATAGCACTGGTATTAATTAGGGTTTCCTTGCTTTTCCCTGATCTTATTGGAAAGGCCTCTAACTTTTCTCCATTATGTAGAATGTTAGCTTTTGGTAGAGTGGGAGGATGTTGCACTTAAACTAGTCAGAGGACCTGGATTGGAATTTTAACCTTTGTGACTTGGGACAAGTCACCTTCTCTGGCTCTGTTTCCTCATTTGTAAATGAGAGTGTTGAACATATGACATATCAGATGTCTTCATACTCTGATACTCAGATCCCAAAATCACTTCAATAAAACATCAGAGTTTTGATTTTTCTAAGGAATATTTTTTTATTAGCAATTTGATCAGGGCAGAGGGAAGCATTTAGTTGAGGGAAACATTTGTAAATTTAGTATGTACTATTATTGGGTATATTCAAACTAACAAGAATATATCCTTTATTTCTCTAGTTATAATCGCTGGCTGTGTCAAGCAAGAGCTGAGGATCTATCTGATATTGCTTCTTTAAAAGCCTTGTACCAAACAGGTAAGTTTAGGTACATGGTGGGTTATTTCGATCTCAGCATGTTATTTGATTATTAACTTTTTTCAGGTCTTCCTCTAGTTTATCTCTACAGTGTTTAAACCGTATACCAAATTTTCATGTATCATTTTGACCCTAAAATCAGATATGGCCTGCAAAATGTACTTTAGTCCAGCTAATAGTTACTGGCTGGTACCAGTATTTATCTTCTTAGTCAACCAGACCTGATTCTCGTTTTTTCCTTCTGTTATTCATGGATTCACAAGATTTAGGATTGGAAATGTGTTCCTGTCTCTCTGTATACCTTGTATGCTCAGATTCTTATGAAAGTGAATAGTAAGGTAATAAGAATTGTACTACAAAGTAAAGACATGCTGTCTTTAGAAATGGTGTTGTTGTATGGTGAAAAGAGCAGTACATCTAAAGTCAGAAGATGCAGATTCAAATCTCCCTTCTGCTACTTACTAGCTGTGTGACCTTGGCCCTTAGTTTCTTTTTCTAAGAAAAGAGGTATTAGAATCGATTATATCTAAAGGCCCTTCTAGTGCTTAAATCTGTGATCCTTGGCCAATTCATATTTTTTGTCACTTTATGCATTTTTAAGGAAAATAGTTCCCTTAAATAAAACACTATTCAAATATGAAAAGTAACATTGTATAGTGGAGAGTCAGCCTTGGAGTCAGAAATATCTGGGTTCATATTCAGCCTTTGACATTATCGTCATCATCATAGCTAGTATTTTTGTGGCTTCCGTAATGTGCTGGGCACTGTCCCCACAATAGCCTTAAGAAGGAAGTACTGTTGTTTTGCCCGTTTTATAATTGAGGAAACTGAGGAAATACAGGTTCAGGAACTTGCCCAGGGTCATGTACCTAATGAGTGTCTGAGGTCAGATTTGAACTCGGGTCTTCTAGCTTCAGGCTCAGCTCTCTATCCACTGCAACACCTAGCCTGCCCCATCCTGGATGAAACATCCTGAATGTGTGACCTGGGCCAAGTTGTTTAACCTTTCAGTGCTCCCAGGAAATGTTCTAGAAGTTGCAGAGAATATCTAAATGAGCATTAGTGGATAGGAGTTCCCTGCACCAATTAAATACAGGTCCTATATAAAAAAATAGATCGATAAATTCAAAACATTTTCTCCCTAGAGCTTTTGAGAAATATTGTTATATGATTCTCTTATAATAGTGCCTCTATAGACCCTTCTTTTCTTTTTTTTAAATATTAGATATTTTTATCATTACAACAGAGACTTTCAGTTTTCTTCTACCTTTTCTGTGATTTAGATTTTCATGTTTTTTTCTTACTCGATTTTTGTTTTTTTATATTCATTCATTTGCATCTTTCAAAGTTTATATTCCTTGGACAGATAGGTACTTCACCAGCCATCATAACTTTAAATTTCAATTTTTAGTTTAGATTTTAAAAGGGCACATACAGAAGACTGGAGCAGGGACAGGTCAGAGTAGCTCAGTAAAATAACGTGGATGATCATTTAGATGGCTAAAACTTAGTCCGGGAGCAGCTGGCAGGAAAAGCCAAGGACATCAAAAAAGGAGAAGGACCCTTAACCACTGCTCACGGGGCTAGGCTCATAGCACATGGGAGCTATCTACTTCTTACTTTGCTTCTCTTTTTTCTGCCACGGAGACTGACTTGAATTGGAAAGAACAGAACAGAAGTGACTGATGGCAACACTACTGCTCAAGATAAGTAGGGAAATAGTGAGAGGCCTCCAAGGTCCCCCAGTGAGCTCAGCACCTGGCCCAGGTGAGTTCACCCTGGATGCTGAACACTGGCAGATATGATTGCTGAGCCCTTGTCAGTGATATCGGAAAGCTTGTGGAAAGCAGGAGAGGTGCCACAAACTGAGTTGGGGGAGCAAATGTCCGGATTTTCCAAAATGGGGAACAGAACAGTCTGCAGACTTTATGACAATGAGACTATTTTTGATTCCTGGTATAAAATTCTAAGAACACACTATTAAAGAAGTGAGGTTAGTGAACAACTAGAAAAGAAAGCTTTGATCGCAAACATCCAGCAAAGGTTCAACAAAGACAATTTATAGCAGACTGAACTTATTTCATATTTAACAGGGTCACTAAATTGGTAGGTCAGGAGATTTCTGTAGATGTAGCTTCCCTACATTTTAACAAAGCCCTTGATAGAGTCTCATGTTAGTCTTGTGGAAAGATGGAGAGAAGTGAGTTTAAATGATACAATTAGATAGATTTGGAACTAGTTGCCCAAATCCAAAGAGTAGTAATGGCTTGATGTCAGCTTGAAAGGAGCTCTCCAGTAGAATGCCTGAGGGATTTCAGTACTATTTAACATTTTAGTAAATTACTTGGATGAAAGCATACATGGCTTGCTTGTTAATTTTGCAGATGACATAAAGCTGGCAGGAATAATTCATACACTCTGTGATAAAGTCTAGGTCCAAAAACGTATTGAAAAGCTAGAACTTTGGGCTGACTCTAGTAAGATGAAATTTTAGTAGCAATAAATGTGAAGTCTAAAGAAAGGGCCGCTAGGTGGCGCAGTGCATATAGTGCCAGGCCTGGAGTCAGCAAGACTTCCTCCTGAGTTCAGATCTGGCCTCAGATACTTACCAGCTGTGTGACATTGAGCAAGTCACTGTTTGCCTCAGTTTCCAATGTCTTTGTCAGGAAAACCACATGGACAGTGTTGGCATTACATCACAGAGTCATGAAGAGTTGAACATGACTGAACTACTGAGCACTATTTCTCTACCTCTGCATAAAGATGAAAATTCTCCTGTGCACTGCCCTTGTCTGACCAAATTTGGAATGTTTTTTCTTTTTTTCATTTTTGAGTGCCTCCATATTTAGGACATTGATATGTTGGAGAATGTTCAGACTACCAGGTTATAAAGACCTTCAAGTTCATGTTATATGAGGACTGGTTAAAGGAAGAGAAAGCTTGTTGTCCCTGGAAGGAAGACCCTAGAGAAATGGTGCAAATTGTAAAAAGGGAAATTTATAGTCAAGATAAGGAAAAGTTTCCTAATGATTAGAACTATCCCAAACTGTAAATCACTGCATCAGGAACTAGTGGGTGCCCCCTCTTTGGGGGGCCTCAGACAAAGGCTGGATGACAACTTAGATGTTAAGGAAAGCATTCCTTTGGAAGGAGTTAATGACTGGATGGTTGCTGAGGTCCATCACAACTGTGAAATTCTGTGATTATATAAACAATCTAAATGTTCTAAAAATCCCCTACGTTTGACATGACTTGAAGCCTTTTGCCCCGATGCATTTGGCTCCTAAACACTTTGGTCTAAAGAATATAAATTATTGGAAGAGGGTAATTAGAGGAATCTCCTAAGTTAAGTACTTTTGGACTGTACTTGGAAATATAATTTAAAATTGATGGGACACAATCGTCGACTTTAAGGTAGTCCTTCTACCAAATGTAGAACATGGCTGCACTTCCCTGCAAAAAAAAAATTACCCTCGTGAGTTGCTGTGGCCAAAAAATGCATTGTGTTGAAGGGGGTGATGAGCATCTCAAGACTTAGTGAGCGTGGCCTCTCGGACAACAGGCAGGGCTTCTGTCATGAGGTCTACATTGAAGTCTTTCTGGCTTGATCAGACCTGAGCAAGCTTGATGTGTTCTACTCCCTTGGCCTTCAGGAGCTCAGGACTACCCCCATACTCTAAAGATGCATCAAAGGAAAAGAGGTTCAAACTAGAACCAGTAATGAGCCAAGAGTCAGCTGCTGAGGCAGCTCCCTGGCCTAGTGGATGGAGTGCAGCACTTGGAGTTGGGAAGGCTTGAGTTCAGATCTTGCCTCGGAATGTACTAGCTGTGTGACACTGGGCAAATCACTTGACCTCTCTCAGCCTCAGTTTCCTCATCTGTCAAATGTGCTGGGGAGTCAAAAAAAGGCAAAAGACAACCCTGCTCTCAAGGAGCACCAAATATAATGGGGAACACAACATGAAAACAGTGGTGTACAAACAAGCTATATCAGCACCTACCTTGTGGGATTGTTGTGAGGATCAAATGGGTGAACATATGTAAAAAGTTAAAATCTTAAAGCACCATATAAATCCTGTCTTCTTACTGTTGTTGTTAATGCATATTCCCCATTTGTAGGTGTAGATAATTGTGGTCGCACAGTGATGGTGGTGGTTGGAAGAAACATTCCTGTAACATTAATAGATATGGACAAGGTAAGCTACAAAAAGATCCCACCTTTTAATTAATAGTGCTCCTTGTGGAGAATATACTCATACTCATAAGTTATTTGCTAATTAATTGTAGTACTTATATTGTAAGGCAGATTTATTTGTCTGTGAGGAGTAGTCTAAGTTCTTAGGGTATGTAAAATGTCAAGTTTGGCATTATACTGTAATGAAAATTGAAACATGAAGACCTTTGCTATGATATATATATTATAAATGCAATTACTTTGCTGTTGAAGTGAGATAACAAACCTATGTTAGATTCTTTTTCGGTTTATAATTTTATCATCTATTCAGATCTTAAATGTCTTGAAGGATTTATGGTCAACTCTTAGTCATTCAAACAATTGAAAGGGAACTAGGTATATGAATAATCCAAAATATTATGTAATTTTAAATTTATATTTGACTTTCTGATGAAAATTCATTCAAAATAAATACATATGTTGAAAACTTGACTTCATAGAAATTTTTAGGATTCTTATTTATGCATTTTATCATTAGTCATTTTCTGTGCTCTCCAGAATAAATTCTCCTTTTTGAAAAAGAAGCAAACATAGCTGATACAATGTATGCTATATTCTGTCTTATTAATAGTAATTTAAAAGCTGCCCACCTCCACCACTCCAAGCTGGTTGTTTGATCTTTTCTCTTGATACTAAAGGCCAACATTAACAGTTTAGTCAGTATCCAATTCACAATAACCCCTTAAGTTGCCACCCCTTTGCTTTTTCCTTTTTTTAGTGAATCGCCCCATATTATACTATGCCTACCTATCTTGTCTTTGTACTTTTAAATTTCCAAATTTCTTTTAAATTTCCTCTTATTTGTGATGGCACATTTGTCTTAAGTTAGCACTGTGACTTCAAATCCTAGTTTTCTTAGGTATTAAAAATCTCAGCTTAGCATCTGCAGGTTCAAATTGATTTCAATGTCATTATTAAAGATAATAAATAAAAACCAGGCCCAAACTGAGCTGATACCAGTTAATATGTTCTTTTATGGTAGCAATTGGTCACGTAAGAGTCATATGGACACTTAATAGAAATGTAGAAAGTTTAAAAGATAATAAAGGATTAGAAAATAATGCATTGGAGGAAAATGGCAAGAATAGAATTATTTGGCTTAGATAAGAGAATTGTGGTTAGGAACCTGATAACTTTTAAAATATGTGGAGTAGGTATTTCAACACTAATACGAAATTCAAAAGAAATACATTATAGTAGTATATATGAAAGATGTTAAGCATTGGAATGGTTTGTATCCTTGGGGAGCTTTAAAAGTAAGCTTAATTCCTTTCGGCCTGATTGGATGACAGGAGATATATATACTAGGTAACACCTCAAGGCTTTTTAAGTCCATGTGATTCTTTGAATTGCACTGTTCCAAAAATGACCTTTATTTTCCCCCCTTATATCTTTTCCAGGCTCTGTTATATTTTATCCATGTAATGGATCACATTGCTGTAAAAGAATATGTCTTAGTATACTTTCACACACTTACTAGCGAGTACAATCACCTGGACTCTGACTTCCTGAAGAAACTCTATGACGTTGTTGATATCAAGTTAGTCTCATTTTATTTTTAATAAAGGAGGGGTACTTGAACAGTGGTCCTTCTCTCGCTCTCGCTGTCTCCCCCTCTATCTCCTCCTACTCCTCTCTCTCTCTCCCTCTCCCTTTCCCCTCATGAAATGATCTCTTATATTATTTTGTACTCTAAAAAAACCTTGACTTTCTCCATATGACAAGAAAGAAGCATGCTTGATACACACACACACACACACACGCACACACACACACACGTCTGTATTAACTGTATTAACCTCCCTTAATATGAAGCCCTCTCCCCAACATAAACTCAATTTGAACATTTTTAGAATTCAGAATTATTACTAAAAATTAAAACTGCAGTTATAAAGTCATATGTATAATTTTTATAAATGGTTTATGTCTGGCATTAGTCAGTCAGTATGTATTTAGTAAGTGCCTACAGTGTGCCAGGTAACTGTGTTTATCACTGCAGCTACAATGAAAGGCAAAAGACAATGCAAAGACAACCTGAAAACAACTACGTACAAACAAACTGTACTAACTTTAAGGAGACATTTTGTCAGCTTAGTTTACAGAGGAAATTTTTAACAATGGAGCTGTTGAAAAAATAGGGTATCCTGCTTTGGGAGCTGTCTAGATCTCCACCACCTGGCAGGAATGTTGTAGAAAGGATTCCTGCATCAGAAGGGAGCTGGGACCAGAAGCCTTCTAAGGGCCATCACAACTCTTTAGATATAATAACATTCACACTAGTGTCTAACAAAGTAGAATATTCTACATGTAGAAAAGTGTGTGTGTGCCTGTTCCTGGGGGTATCTGTTAGAGGTGGGCAGAAAAAAATGATAGTTAATGAAAATAATTTAAAGGTAAACGTATTACATTTTTGTGGCCTAGCTAAAAAAAATTTCCTCATGGTAGCTGACCCTATTAAAAACTGCCACATTGAAATGTGATAAATGTTTTCATGGTGTTTTCAAAGGCAGAGAATCAAGGGTTTAAGTTGTTGTCTATTACATAACCACAAAATAGCCACCATCAAACAGACACGTAAGCAACAAAGAAGATGATCTGGTCACATGGTAACTGCAAAGGATAAGTAATGGACAGCCCATTTGCTCTATTGGTATCTTTACAATGTTAAGAGAAAGCAAGGAAGGACCCTGACGTGTTAGTAGATAGTGATCTACTATAGAGATTTGGTGGGCATAAGTAAGAGCTGAACAGTCTGGGCTAGCATGAGTGAACTGGATGAGAGCATTTGAGCATATCAGATCTGGTAATAAAGAATGCCCTCAGAACAGATAACATTAAATACTTTTCTTAGTATTTTTAACCCATCCTACAAGTGAACACCAAAAGGCTAAGTTACTTTGACAAAAATGTTATGCGTGTCAGTAGAAAAATATATTGAACTTACAAATTCTGGTGTTCCATCTTGAACTCAAACCTAAAATTTCATCTGTGAAGCTGATGGAAGAGCCCAATATTTAATATTAACACAGGCTATTGCATTAGCCTGCTGGTGGGTCTTTCTGCCTCAAGTTTCTCCCCACCCAAATCCATACTCCATCCAACCACTAAAGTGGTTTTCCTAAGTTGCTGATCCAACCATATCACTCCCCTACTCAATAAACTCAGATGTCTCCCCATTGCTCCTAGGAACAAATAAAAATGCTCAGTATGGCATTCAAAAGCCTTCATAACCTAGTACTCTCCTGCCTTCACAGTCTTCTTATACCTTACTTCCCAACAGGTACTCTTTAGTAAAGTGCCACTGGCCTCTTGGCTGTTCCATGAGCATCTCAACTCCACGTATTTTCTCTAGTTGTCCTCCATGCCTCGAATGTTCTCCCTCCTTGTCTCTATCTGCTGACCTCCCTGGCTTCCTTTAGGTCCCTGCTGAACTCCTACCTTCTACAGAAAGCCTTCTCTAACCCTTTTTAATTTTAGTGCCTTCCCTCTATTAATTATTTCCTATTTATACTGTATACAGTTTGTATATATTTGTCTTCATGTTGTCCTTCCCATTAGATTGTGAGCTTCTTGAGGGCCTGAACTGTCTTTTGCCTCTTTTTGTATCCGCAGCTCTTAGCCCAGTGCCTGGCACATGATAGGTGCCTAATAAATGTTTATTGATTATTATTAATCTTGATATAAGCGTTTAGGCTGAAGTATAAAATAAGATGTCTGGCTGTGGCAGAGAGGTAGTACAAACTGTCATGAACCTGAATCCTAGTTCTGCTACAACTGTTAAGTAATTATAGCCCCTTGGCCATTTTGAACCTCAGTATATTCTCCTGTAAAATATACAAGTGGTTTCAACCCTTTATGGTTGTTGTGTTATTGCCTGTGATTAGTTAATCATGATTACTGCCTAAACTAATACTGATTTGAGGTGCTTCAAAACTTGCTTGCCATATCCTTAAGGTAAGACTGGCCATTCTGCCAACACACACACACACACACACACACACACACACACACACACACACACACCCACACACACACCCACACCCTTCTTTTCTTTTTCCCTCCCTCCTTTTGTCTTCTCCTTCTCTCTCTCTCTCCCTCTCTCTCTCTCTCTCTCTCTCTCTCTGTGTCTCTCCCCCCCGTCTGTCTCTGTCTCTCTCTCTCTTTCTCCCTCCCTCTGTCTGTCTGTCTGTCTCTCTCTCTCTCTCTCTCTCTCTCTCTCTCTCTCTCTCCCCCTCCTCCCCCTCCTTTCCTTCTCCTCTTCCCTTCTCCCCACCTTTCTCTCAGTCTGTTTTCATTTTTGCCCGTGATATTTCAGGGTTTAATTTTTTTTTCCCATAGGAACCACAGTATAGTTAGTCCCACCCAAAGGTGCACTAACAGAGTTAGAAATTATATCTAATATTGCTCTAATAAAGAGGCATGAAAAGATCTCAAAATATCCTTCCATATCATTAGTTTTGAGCCTTGGCTTTAATCTCAGTGACATGAGCCAGAGCTATGAAAAGTTTTTTTCTTTCAGTGTTTAAAAAGTCTTTAGTTATTCAAGAAGATAGTTAACAATTTTATGGGACTCACTTTTTTTTTCTTCTTTTTTTAAATCAGATACAAGAGGAACTTGAAAGCAGTTTACTTTGTCCATCCAACATTTCGATCAAAGGTAGAGTATATACACATATATATGTCATTTGATTAAACTGGGCATGTTAAACATGTTGTCTATGTCAAACACTGAAATATTTCTCGTTGTTGTGGTTGGCACTTTATTTGTTTTCCTCTGCTTCTTAAGTGAATTTTTGTACTGGTTCCCTACTAGTAGAATATTTCTCATCATTGCATAGTGTAGTAATTGACGTCTGTATGAATACCTGCGTATTTGTGAGTGAAAATCAAGTAATGACGTTATGTTTTCCATATTATGAAGCTGAAGTTGGAGATAATTCGCGAGACTACCTAGAAGGATTTGTGTGATTGACTGCAAGACCATAGACACTGACATATGATGACAGCATGGCATGATGTGTAGAATACTGAGCGTGGAGTCAGGAAGACTCGTTTAAGTTTTCACCTCTGACACTTGTGACCCTTGAGTGAGTCAATAAATCAATTAGCAAGCATGTATTAAGTCCCTACTATGTTCCAGAAAGTATATTAGGTGCTGTGGGGATGTAAATACAAAGAATATACAGTCTTTGTTTGCAAGGAGCTTAGATTCTAACTGGAGAGAGATATGTGAGTGTATATGTATGTGTATGCACATACATGTATATATGCATACAATATTTTTTACTGGTACAAAACATGTATGTTTATACATATACACACACACACATGTACATGCATACACACACACATACACATATGTGAGAGGAAGCATCTTCTCTCCCAAAACATTTTATTTAACTACCGTGTGTGTGTGTATAAAATGTATGTGTTTTTATTTACAGAAAGAAATCTGAGTTTCAGAGAGATTAATGATTTTATATTTCCTATTATCCTCTCTCCCAAATTATATTTCATTTAACTACTTTGTATAACGTATATAGTATATATTTTACGTAACATTATAATATATATAATAATGTTAATAATTTCTTTGTTGCTGTGTGTGCATTATATAATAGAATTTGCTATTAATGATATATTAGTATGTTATTAATAACAATAATTATACAAAGTAGTTAAATAGAATAATTTGAAGACAGGATACTTACTACCTATTGAGGGGAGGTAATCTAGAAATATTAAATCATTATCTCTCTGAGCCTTGAATTTTTTATTTATAAAATGGGGGTAATAACATCCTTTGTTTCACAAGGTAGTTAGAATTAAATGATGTAATGTATGTTAAGTGCTTTGTAAATCTGAAAGTTCTATAAATGTCAGCTATTAAATTTCTTTAATCCATTAAACTGGAATAATCACCTATACTTTTGGAAATCTGACCCTGGACTTTAGAAATATTTATTGCAGTCAGACTTGTGTTTTTTTTCCTTTGATTCTGGTTTTTATTTAGAAGACTGCAGTAGTGTAGGATTTGATGCAGTGAACACTGCATCAGCCATAAACAGGAGCACCCAGAAGAACCTACCACCTCTAGGGCATCCCCTTTAAGTTTGGACTTTGGGTAAACAACTTTTGAGGTCTCTGCCTTCCCATTTTTATGCCTGACTTAATGTTAATAACATCATCAGTAAAGATCATCAAATAAAATTATCGTTTATATCTTTTAAGGAATCTTGTATGATTTGGCATATGCACAGGAAACAGTTGTGTTGGAAGAGAATCTTTAAAGTGGCATTTTGTTCTACCTACTCAAATGCTTTTTAAAACTCATTGGCAAATAGCCCAGAGGAGTCTTTTATTCTCTACTCTTTTCAGTCAATTGTATAACTATAATGATGTGGTTTGCTATTGACTGTGATTTGCAAAAGGCTGCCCATACCCTCCTTAAATCTTTACTTTCAAGGGTGCTCTTCAGAGATGTAAATATTATTCTCATAAATTTTTGCCATGTAGGGAAAATAGGTATATATATGACTCAGTAGTTATTAATATTTTCCCTGGTCACCCCTTTAAAACATTTTTTTCCAAGTTTTTGGCTCTTCCTCCTTTTTTAAATGTCTTATTATATTATAGATTTAGAGCTAGAAGTAATCTTAGAGGCCAAATGGTCCAGAGATCCATAACCTGATGTCCATAAACTTGTAAAAAAAATTTTTTGATAACTGGATTTCAGTATTATTGGTTTCCTTTGTAATACTATGTATTTTGTTTAAAAAAAAATTCTCAGGGGTTCATAGGCTTCACTAAGCTGCCAAAGGAATCCATGACCAAAAAAAGCCTACCCTAACCCCCTCAAAAATGAAGAAACTGAGAATCAATACAGACTATTTCTATATATACTTAATTTAATTATTTTTCTCCATTTTTATTTTCTTTAGTTCCATTTATAATGTTTCATGTAGCACATCAGGAACTGTAATGTTAGAGGCCAAATTTGTATAATGAAAAGAGTTTGTTACAGAAGTCTTGAAAAATATTTTTTCATTTTCCATCTGTTCATTAGCCTTCTAATTTCAGCCGTTAAGGCTACTTGGGATGATCTGGATTAACTGGGTTTTTCATTCTGCTTTTCATAAACTTGCTTTATCATCTTCTGCTGTTTCTCATTATTTTATAAAGCAGTACTATAAAATCTTCAACTGTTCTTAAGATTTTATAAACAGATTTATGTGCTAAACTGGTATTGCCCTTGGCTGACATCCCTCTGTCTGGTAAGGAGATAAAGTGTTTGCTAGCTAAGGCAGCTTCTTTTTTGGTCTTAGCATAGTGATGTTTGATTAGTTAAACTTCACTGGCAAACGGTGATATTTTGAATCAGTGTCTGCTCTTTTATCCATTTCCTATTTTCTGTATTAACAGTTCATTTAACTTAGACCTCAGCTTCTCATTTTTATTCTTATACTTTGCTATTGATGTTTATCTTTGCTCTAACAAGTTAGTGATCTGAGTGCACACAGGTGATTCACATAAGACTTCCTATATCAATAACAATATCTTGTCTGTTAAAATGTAAATTTCATAAGAGATAGTCAAGAGACCTATGAAATATTTCTTGTTGCCTTTAGACATACAATAAAACCAGTTCCTTTATTTCCCCCTCTCAAAAGAAGTTTTGAACCATCTTTCCATTTAACTCCAATTTCTTTTTGTCTGTTGTTTATAGTGAGAATGTCAAGATTCCTATAGGAATATACCTTGTTTTACTAGTATGCTAAGATTCACACTTTGAAATTCTAACCATTGTGTTAATTTATAGACTTCCTAGAATTATATCATTCTTAGCACCTTCTGCCCCCTTCTACACCATTCTGTCAGTCACTGCAAAGACAAAAGAGACTGAGGGCCATTTTGTATGTTTATTTTTTTTCATAAATTGCCTTGGCAAAAGAATCAATCACTAAGTAGCCAGCCTGTTTTTGATGCAGGTAAAAATGGAGTTTGTCAAAAAACTACATGATCCTTAACATCCCATCTCTTTACCGTTTCCTTTAAAGAAATGACACCTAATTGCACAAAATAGTTGTGATCTGACCAATTCAGAGTACAGTTGGAAGATTACTATTTGAACACTTTACTTATATTAACTTTATTAATAGCAACATCACACTATTCACTTATTAGGCTTCCGGTCAACTAAACCCTCTAGTTCTTTCTCACAAAAATTCCCACAAACCAAATGTTCTCCCTTCCTTTATTTGTGCAGTTAATTTATTTAAAACCAAATGCAGAACTATACATTTGTGCCAATTAAATTTCATCTCATTGGTTTTGGTCCAGCAATCCAACTTATTAACATAATTTTGAATCCTGCTTCTGCCATCAATCATAGTAGCTATCCTTGCCAGTTTTGTGTCATCTTTATATTTAACAAACATGCCTTTCATTATTTCATCCAAATCACAAATTAAAATATTGAACAATACTAGACCAAAGAAAGAGCTAATTGATATGGACCTTTGGATTGTAAATTGATTTTAACTTAACCCTTATGAAAACAACAGAAAAATTAACTCCCCTAACAGACATACGTGTATTTGTGCACACCCACAGACAGCATCTTGTTTATCAGAAACCCAAGTAATCAAAAAGTTCAAATGTCTAAATTTTTTCATAATTCTGAACAGTTAGAGGAGAGAGAGAAAAAACTCAGCCAGGTCCCTTAACTTCTCAGTGCCCATCTCCCATAACTCTTTAGGATTAAAAGTCACAAAGAAGATGCAGATCCATGTTGATAGAAGAAGTTCCTCACTGGAAACTCCCTATACTGATCACAGGACTGATTCAAGAAAAAGATAGATAGTCCATGATGTGAACTCTGAGAAATTCTGAATCTCACTTTGATTTACTAATGAAAGATTGAATTGTGTTCATTATAGTTTGTGTTAATCATTTTTTGTAATTTTTATTCTTTATAAAGTAGTAATTAATGAAAGATATGATAGAACATTTAATAATTCACAGTGGTATTTGTGCTTTTAAGGTTTGCGAAACACTTTAAACATTCTCTCAATTTCAACTTTATGACAGCTCTTTAAAGTATATGCTACAGGTCTTATATCCAGATGAGGAAACTGATATACAGTGAGCTCAAGTTGCTTTCCCACATTAACAGTGAGAGTTGTTGGTTGGGTTTAAGTCTAGGACTTTCTAAATAGTCTAGCACTCCCTGCACTATACTGTTTTGTCTTGCTGTTGACAGAAATACTTACTTTAACATAATTTCCCATTATTACCTGAATGAACATCTATGAAGCACTTATTATAGACCAGACATTGTACTAAGTGCTGTGGGTTCAAATTCTAAAGGTGATATAGTTCCTATCCTTAAGAAGTTTATAGAAGAAACTGTACTGATAGGGAGCAGTGACTAGAAATTGTCATAGGAGTGGTTAAGTAGCATCATGTGACAGCTGGTTGACATGCCATTCCAGAAGCAATGGTAGTGTTGATTTGATTACTATTCTCAGAGTAAGAGATAATGAGGTGTAGTAGAAAAGGAAGATAACCAGGGCAAACCATGGTTGGGAGAGTACCCTCTTCTGGACCTTCTCCAGCATACCATTGTCCTTCCTGCAAAGTGGCATCTAGAATGGAACACAGTACTCCAAAGGTGGTCTGACTGGAAAAGAGTACAGTGGGACCGTCACAGCGTTTTTCATGGAGCCCAAGATCACATTAGCCTTTTTCAAGTTCTATATTATACTGGTGACTTATGTTGAAACTACAGCCAACTAAGATCCCCAGATAATTTTCAGACAGTCAATAGACATTTATTTAGCCCCTAATGTGTTCCAGGCATTGTACTGAGTGCCAAGGATACAAAGAAAGGCATATGACCACTTACAGTGTAATGGGGAGACTACATACAAATAACTATGTACAAATATATAAATTAGATAATACTGATATAAATTAGAGATAATTAACAGAGTGTAAGCACTAACTTTAAGAAGGATTTGGAAAAATCTTAATATAGAAGGTAGGATTTTAGCAGGGACTTGAAGGAAACAAGGAGGGGGGAAATTCTAGACATGGGGGACAACCAGTGAAAATGCCAGGAGCTGAAGTGTCTTGTGATACTTTCTAGCCATGTCTCACCTATCTTGTACTTGTGAAAATATTTTTTTTTAAACCAAGCATAAGATTTTAATTTTATCCCATTAAGTTAAATTTGCCCTGTTAAATTTAATTTTGTTAGTTACAGCTTAAGCTCACACTTCTCAAGGATTATAAAGATAAAATGAAAATATATGTAGAATGCTTTGTAGACCTTAAAGCCAAGTCAAAAATTGCACCAAAGTTGTGAATCTGGGTGACATGAAGGATGATGGTACCCTCACCATTAATAAGGAAGGTTGGAAGAGAGACAGATTTGTGTACAAAAATTATGAGTTTTATTTTGGACACGTTGTTTGAAACATAGGACATCCAGTTAGATCCAGTTTGAAATGTCCAATAGTGGGTAATGCATACCTGAGATGGAATCATTGAATATGTAGTCAACTACAAAGAGAGAATTGAACCCAGGAAAGATGATCAGGTCAACAAATGAAACAGTAGAGAAAGAAAAGAGGCCTCAAGACTGAGCCATGAGGCACAGCCACAGTTAGTCATGACATGCCTGATGATCTGTAGCAGAAGCTATCGAGGAGCAGTCAAGACAAGAAAAGAACAAGGACAATGTAAGGTCAGAGAGTGGGAAATATCCAGGAGGAGAGGGTAGTCATTAGTGTTAAGTACTACAGAGGTCAAGAAGGATGAGAGTTGACAGGAGGCCATTAGACATGCTAACTCAGTCATTCATGGTAACTTTGAAGAAAACAGCTTCAGCTGAGTGACAAGGTTGGAAAGCAGCCTAGAGACAGCTTAGAAGGGAGTGAGAGGGCAGTTTCCAGACTTCTCAGCCCACAAACACCAAAGACAATGGAGCAAATCAGTAGGAAAACTGCTAGATCTGGGTGAGAGAAGGGCAGGGTCCAGCCCCAGCCCTGGGGGTGGGGGAGGTGGTTCAGCAGCAGCAGCAGGAAGCTCCAGCAGCTTCTTCCAGAGTTCCAGAGGTGGCTGCTTCTGGCCCCAGGCCCACACAGTGGGAGGAATCAAGCAGCAGATCAGAGCGGGATTGCAGGGAACACTTTGCTGGTGCAGAGGGAGGATTCTCTTGCTTTGCCCTGCTTGGATCTGCGTCAAGATCCTGGTTGGCAGTTCTTGGGGGAGGAGGAGTGATGGTGTGGCAGAAGTTGTGGTGACTGTGGAGAGGGAGTTCTCCTGGTAGTTACATGGCAGAAAGGAGTGCCTGCACTCACAGAACAGAGCACAGGCCAGGAGAGGAGTATCACACCACCTCTGAATAGAAGTATCTCTGAAAACAGCAACGCCAAACCGCTGAAGTTTGGGACAAAGCACTCTCCTCTCTGAAAGCAGTCATACCCCAACCAAAACCTCAAAAGTCAAGTAATTGCTGGGAAAATGACCAAGAAGTATAAAAGTCATTAGACTATAGAATCTTTTTTGGTGACAAGACTGTGGAGAGGGAATCCTCCTGGTAGTTACATGGCAGAAAGGAGTGCCTGTGATCGCACACCAGAGCACAGGCCAGGAGAGGAGTATCATGCCACTTCAGAATAGAAGTATCTCTGAAAACAGCAACGCAAAACCCCTGAAGCTTGGGACAAAGCAGTCTTCACTCTGAAAGCTGTCATACCCTGACCAAAAGCTCAAAAGTCAAGTAATTGGCTGGGAAAATGAGCAAGCAGCATAAAAGGACTCAGACAATAGAATCTTTTTTGGGGACAAGATCAAAACATACAGCCAGAAGAAGTCAACAAAGTCAAAGACCCTACATCAAAAGCCTCCAAGAAAAACATGAATTGGTCTCAGGCCATGGAAGAGCTCAAAAAGGATTTGGAAAGTCAGGTAAGAGATGTAGAGGAAAAATTGGGAAGAGAAATGAGAGTGATGCAAGAAAATCATGAAAAACAAGTCAGTGACTTGCTAAAGGAGACCCAAAAAAATACTGAGGAAATAACACCTTAAAAAATAGATTGTCAAATGGCAAAAGAGCTCCAAAAAGCCAATGAGGAGGAGAATGCCTTGAAAGACAGAATTAGCCAAATGGAAAAGGAGGTCCAGAAGACCACTGAAGAAAATACTACCTTAAAAATTAGAATGGAGCAAGAGGAAGCTAGTGACTTTATGAGAAATCAAGAAATTATAAAACAGAACCAAAAGAATGAAAAAATAGAAGACAATGTGAAATATCTCATTGGAAAAACCACTCACCTGGAGAATAGATCCAGGAGAGATAATTTAAAAATTATTGGACTACCTGAAAGCCATGATCAAAAAAGAGCCTAGACATCATCTTTCAAGAAATTATCAAGGAAAACTGCCCTGATATTCTAGAACCAGAAGGTAAAATAGAAATTGAAAGAATCCAACTATTGCCTCCTGGAAAAGATCCCAAAAAGAAAACTCCTAGGAATATCGTAGCCAAATTCCAGAGTCCCCAGGTCAAGGAGAAAATATTGCAAGCAGCCAGAAAAAAACAATTTGAGTATTGTGGAAACATAATCAGGAAAACACAGGATCTAGCAGCTTCTACATTAAGGGATCACAGGGCTTGGAATATGCTACTCCAGAGGTCAAAGGAACTAGAATTAAAACCAAGAATCACCTGCCCAGCAAAACTGAGTATAATGCTCCAGGGCAAAATATGGACTTCCAATAATATAGAGGACTTTCAAGCTTTTTCGATGAAAAGACCAGAGCTGAATAGAAAATTTGACTTTCAAATACAAGAATCAAGAGAAGCATGAAAAGGTAAACAGGAAAAAGAAATCATAAAGGACTTTCTAAAGTTGAGCCATTTTGCTTTACGTTCCTACATGGAGAGATGATATTTGTAACCCATGAGACCTTTCTCAGTATTAGGGTAGTTGAAGGGAATATACATACATACATACATAGAGGGCACAGGGTGAGTTGAATATGAAGGGGTGATATCTAAAATGAAATTAAGGAGTGAGAGAGGAGGAGAAAGGGAGAGATAGAATGGGGGTAAATTATCTTACATAAAAGTGGCAAGAAAAAGCAGTTATGATGGAAGGGAAGAGGGGGCAGGTGAAAGGGAATGAGTGAATCTTGCTCTCATTAAATTTGACTTAAGGAGGGAATAACATACACACTCAATTGGGTACTTTACCCTACAGGAAAGTAGGGCTGAAGGAGATAAAGGGGAGGGGGGAATGATAGAAGGGAGGGCAAATTGGGGGAGGAGGTAGTCAAAAGCAAACACTTTTGAAAAGGGACAGGGTCAAGAAAATTGAATAAAGGGGGACAGGAAGGGATGGAGGGAAATATAGTTAGTCTTTCACAACATGACTGTTATGGAAGTGTTTCTCATAATGATACATCTGTGGCCTGTGTTGAATTGCTTGCCTTCAGAGGGCAGAAGGGAGAGAATTTGGAACTCAAAGTTCTAAAAACAAATGCTCAAAAAAAAAAGTTGTTTTTACATGCAGCTGGGAAATAATACAGACAAATGGGTATAGAAATCTATCTTGCCCTACAAGAAAGTAAGGGGATAGGGAATGGGGGCGGGGGGGGGGAGTGGGGTGACAGAAGGGAAGGCAGACTGGGGAAAGGGGCAATCAGAATATATGCCATCTTCAGGTGGGGGGGGCAGGTAGAAATGGGGAGAAAATTTGTAACTCAAAATCTTGTGGAAATCAATGTTGAAAACTAAAAATATTAAATAATAAAATATAAATAAAGAAGCGAGTAGGAAGAGAGGAAGTGGGTGCAAAAGAGTTTGTCCAGAGAGCTATAGGATGATAATTTGCAGGATCTAGTGAAGGTTTTATAAGGATTGGAGAGACTTAGGCACATTTGTAGGTAGTTGAAAAGGAACAAGTAGATGGAGAAAAAAGGATGATAGATGATAGTGGAGGCAGTTTGCTTGAGAAGCTGGAAGGGTACGTGAAGAGTGTAAAGGGCCAACTCAATCAAAGACTGGAATTTTTAACTTAATTCAGAATTATTATAGAAGACAAAATAAGAGATGGAAGGACAGTAAATAGCAAACACATCGTTATTTTAATTCTTCCTTTTCTAATCTCCAGTCAACTCTACCCCAGAAGAAATTTCAACCCAAAGACAATAAAATAAAATACAGCCTGTGTAACCTAGGCTTTAGCTAAGATAAGGAGGTGGAAGTAGTGAATACCTGATGAAAAAAGGTTGAGGATATTGGACAGTTTTGTTCTCCTAATAACAGAAATTTCAATCTGGGCTTCATGAAAGGACTAGAAAATAAGTAGTTGGATGGCATGGCTTTGAACTGGGGAGAAAAGAAAGTACTGAAATGCAGAAGTGGCAGAACAGGGAAAAGTGGTTCCTGGGGCAGCATTATTATTAATAGGGAGAGAGAAAACTAAAGATTATGATATAAGTTAGAAGTGATAGTGAGAGAGTTTGGAAGTCAGCTAATTCCAGAGCTCCATTTAGAACACTGATGTAACAAGCACAGTACCCCCCTGTTGTGTTATGAAATGCATGGCTGGCTGAGAATTCCTTCAGCTCCTGGTGGAAGAGGAGTGAGCCATTTTACTTATAACTATAACATTTTTATGCAACAGTGTGTGAAGAGCAGAAGTAAACTTTTTTCTGTTAAGATACACTTATTCAAAGAATAACAATTTAAGCTTAATGAAAAGAAATTAAGCCATCATAGAAAAACATTTACACTAATAAAGAATGAAGTTATTTGAATAAAATATCACATAACTACTTGAAAATGTGTCCTGTCAACCAGATGGATTTACAAGTGAATCCTACCAAATATTTAAGGAACAATTAATCCTAAAAAAATAGGTCAAGAAGGAATACTACCAAATTCTTTTTATGACTCAAATATGGTTTTGATACCTAAACCAGGGAGAGGAAGGGCAGAAAAACAAAACTGTAGACCAATTTTCCTGTTGAATATCAGTGCAAAAATTTTAATAGAATACTAGCAAGAAGGTTATAACAATGTATTACAAAGATCATACACTCTAACCAGGTGGGACCAGGAAGGCAGGGCTGGCTCAATATCAAGAAAACTATGAACATAATTGACCATATCAATAACAAAAAGAACAAAAGTCATATGACTTATTAATAGATGCAGAAAAAACTTCTGACAAAATAAAACATATTCCTATTAAAAACATGAGAAAGCAAAGGAATAAATGGAGCCATTTTTAAAATAAGTGGTATCTACCTAAAACCAAGAGCAAGCATTGACTATAATGGGAATAAATGAGAAGCCTTTCCAGTAAGATCAAGAGTGAAGCAAGGCTATCCATTATCACCACTATTGTTTAATATTATATTAGAAATATGCTAGCTATATTAATAAGAAAAGAAAAATAAATTGATAGAATAAGAATAAGCAATGAGAAAAAAATGCTCTCTTCAGATGATATGATGGTAAACTTGAAGGATCCAAGAGAATCAACTAAAAGACCAGCTGAAATAATTAACAACAAAGTTGCAGGGATATAAAATAAACCCACAGAAATCATCAGCATTTCTATATTACCAATAAAAACCAGCAGGAAAAAAATAGAAATTCCATTTAAAATATCTGCAGACAATGTAAAATACTTGGAATTCTACTTGCCAAAACAAACACAGAGACTATATGAACACAAATACAAAACACTTTTCATGCAAATAAAGATAGATCTAAACAACTGGAAAAATATTAATTGCTTATGAATAAGCCAAACCAATATAATAAAAATGACAATTCTACCTAAATTAATTTACTTATTCAGTGCCATACCAAACTACCAAAGAATTATTTTATGGAGCTAGAAAGAAATAAGAAAATTCATCTAGAAGAACAAAAGGTCAAGAATATCAAGGGAATCAATGGAAAAAAATGTGAAGGAAAGTGGCCTACCATGCCAAACTATTATAAAGCAGTAATCTTGAAAATAATCTAGGACTGGATAAGAAATAGAGTGGTGGGTCAGTGGGATAGAGTAGGTACACAGTATGCAGTAGTAAATGACCATAGTAATCTAGTGTTTAACTCAAAGATCTAAGCTTTGGGGGTAAGAACTCACCATCTGATAAAAACTGTGATAAAAATGGAGAGCAGTTTGGCAGACACTAGGAATAGATGAACATCTCACACTGTATACCAAGATAAGGTCAAAATGGGTACGTGATTTAGACATAAAGGGTGATATGAGAAAAATAGGGGAGCACAGAAAAATGTACCTGTCATATCTATGGATAAGGGAAGATTTATGACCATCAAGAGATCAAAAGGATTATGAGAAGTAAAATGGATAATTTGGATGACATGAAATTTAAAAGATTTTGCACAGACAAACTAATGTAGCCAAATTAAAAGGAAACTGGAGGGAGGGCAGTTTTCAACTGGTTTCTCTGATAAAGGCCTCATTTCTCAAATATATAGAGAACTGAGCCATATTTATAAAAATAAGAGCCATTTCCCCACTGATAATGGACAAAGCATATGAACAGTTTTCAGAAGAAGAAATCAGTTTATGAATAGTCATGTGGAAAAATGGTCTAAATTACTAATAATTATAGAAATGCAAATTAAAACAACTTTGAGGTACCACCTCACATCTATCAGATTGGCTAACATGACAAAAAGGGAAAGTGACAAATGCTGGAGGGGATGTAGAAAAATAGGGACAGTAATACACTGCTGACAGAGTTGTGAACTGATTAAACCATTCTGGAGAACAATTTCAAACTATGCCAAAAAGGCTATAAAACCATGCATCCTTTGATCTATCAGTACCACTACTAGATCTGGAGATCAAAGAAAAAGGAAACGGACCTATTTGTGCAAAAATATTTTTAGCAGCTCCTTTTCTTGTGACAATTGGAAATTGAGGGGGTGTCCATCAGTTAGGGAATAGATGAACAAATTTTGGTATATGATTGTGATGGAATACTACTATGGTTTAAGAAATGATAAGCAGGATGGTTTCAGAAAAATTTGGGATGTTTTATATGGACTGATGAAAAGTGAAGTGTGCAGAACCTAGAGAACATTGTACACAGTAACAGCAATATTGCAATGATGATCAGCTGTGAAAGACTTAGCTTCTCTGATCAAAATGGTGATCCAAGACATTCCAAAAGACCCATGATGAAAAATGCCTTCCACCTCCAAAGACAGAACTGATGAACTCTAAGTGCAGATTGAAGCATACTTTTTTCACTTTCTTTACTTTTTTTGTTTGCGTGTGTGTTTTCTCTTGCAACATGGCTAATATGGACATATGTTTTGCATGATTTCATGTGTATAGTCAATATCGTGTTGCTTGCCTTCTCAAGGAGTGGGAGAGGGAGAGATTGGAACTCAGAATTTTTATGAATGTTAAAATTTTTTTTAAATGTAATTGGGAAATATTTAACAAAATAATTTAAAATATATTTTAAAAAGAAACAAGGAAAGGGGGTGGAGCATAGCACTTCCTGACTTCAAAATATGTTATAAGCAGCAGTCCTCAAAACCATCTAGTATTATTTAAAAAATAGAGAGGTCAATAGAACAGACTAAACAAGGGAGAGTCAAAAAGAATAGAACTCAATATCTTCTTTGATAAAGTAAAAAACATAAGTTTCCTAGGGAAAAAAATTTTTACTTGACAAAAACTGCTAGGAAAACTATAAAACAATCTGAAAGAAATTAGACTTGGCCAAAACCTTACACAGTGTTCCATGATACATTCTAAATGGCTATGGGATATATGGGATATATATATATATATGGGATATATTAAAGATCATACTATAAAAATTTTCAAGAGAAACATCACATAGCTATGGGTGGGACATTTCTTAACCAAAGAAGAGATAGAGACAGTTACAAAAGATAAATAACTTTGATTACATGAAACTAAAAAACTTCTACACAGATTATATTATTATAAAAAATTAATGCATTGTAGGATAGGAATGGAAATGGTCAAATGGGAAAAAAAATCTTTGTATCAAGTTTCTCTGATAAGAGTTTGTTATCCAAGTTATAGGGGTGTGTGTGTGTGTGTGTGTGTGTGTGTGTGTGCGTGCGTGCACACGTGCGTGTGTGACTGTGATTTCCCAATAGTTAAGTGCTCAAAGGATATGAATATACAGTTCTTAAGAGAATTTCAAAGTATTTACAATCACATGCAAGAATACTTGATGTTATGGAATAATACATACACCAAAATATTTTTATGAAGCTATGAAATGGTACAACTATTTTGGAATTGTGCAAATAAAGTGACTGAAATGTGCATGCCCTTTGAATTAGAGATTCTGTTAGTAGGTTCATACCCCAAGAAAGTCATCAATACAAAGAAGGTCTCCGTATGCCAAAATAGTTATAGTAACAACTACAACATTGTAAATTCAAGGAACAGCTATGCACTCAAAATTTAGAAGTAAATTTAACAGTGTTTTTTTAAAAAAATGTGTTCTGTCCATTTGTCAAATGGGCTTAATGGATACACCCACAGGTAAAGTGATTTTTGCTTAGGGTCACATAGAAGATCAGAGACTCTACTGATTACATCCAAAGTTGGGACTCAGTCTCTTGACTGCATTTTCTCTGGCTGTACCCACTTCCTGGAATGCTGTCCCACCTCACTTCTCCTCATCCCCAACTCCTAGTTTCCCCTGTTTCCTTCAAGACTCATTTCCATTCCCCTTTTGGAGAACGTCTTCCCAGACCCTCCCTCCTCCTGGCTCTTATTCTCCTCCCTCTAAGATTACCTTCCATTTGCTTTGCATATATCCTGTATATATGTAGATATTTTCATGTGTCCCCCACCAAAATTTGAGACCTTTGAGAGCAGGGCCCACGTTTTTATCTTCTTTTATATCCCCAGTGTTTAACACAGATCCTGGTATATAGTAAGTGCTTAATAAATGCTTGTTAACTGGCTGATTATGGTTACTTCTTCTTGGCTCAGTTCTAATATCCTCAATTTTAGGGATCTTTATTCATACCCTTTTTTTTTTTTTAGAAAAAAAACTTACCTACCTAGGTACAATTTTAAAAATAGGCCTGTTTCCATCTTTCTAAAATTTTCATCTTGGTTATGATTGATTTTACCTGATGTTCTTAAAGAAAAGGCAGTTTTACTAATTTAAACTTTTTTTCTTTCCTATCAAATAGGTATCAACATGGTTTTTTACCACCTTTTCTGTCTCAGGACTAAAGGACAAAATCCACCATGTGGACAGCCTCCACCAGCTATTTGCTGCCATATCCCCAGAACAGATTGACTTTCCACCCTTTGTTCTTGAATATGATGCTAGGGTAAGATATTGGAGAATACTTTTTATGCTCATAAAATTTGATTTCAAGTCCCTCATTTTATATATGAGACAGCTGAGTCCTAGAGAGATTAAGTGACTTACCTAAGACCACAATTAACAGGAGAGACAACATCTATAAATTAGAATGTACACGATAAATACAGACTAGATGGAAGGCACCCATTGAGAGGAAGGCATTAGTAGTGGGAGAAGTGGGGAAGGAAGAGGTTGCTGGATGAGGTAGTGCTTGAGCTAAAATTTAAGTAAGCCAGGATTTAAGATTCAGGGGTGGGAGTGAAGCATTCGTGGGTAATGGCCAGGGAGAGCCATAGACATGGGAGACAGCTGCCAGTGCTCCAGGGCAGCAGGATTGTGGCTTGCTTGGAGGGCATTAGATTGTAAGCAGATGGAAAAGTAGCAAGGAGCCAAGGTGTAAAGACCATTAAATGCCATTTTAACTGTAGCACAGATTAGTTAAGAAGAACACTGTACTTTTTCTGTTTATATCCCCAGCTTAGCACCTGTGCTTTACACATAGTAAATAAATGCTTTTCCCTTCATTCATTATAGGGCATTATTAGGGTAAATGGGCAATTTTTAGAACATATTTGATGCCTCCTTAAGAAGGGATTTTCCTTTATATAATGTAATTCCTTTATATAATATGTATGGAAGGAGGGCCTTCCATACATATTTCTTTTTCTTCATTGATAAATTTTGCTTTAACAAGTATCACAAACCATAAAGTATACTTCTCCAAAGCCATTAAGCAAAACTCAGGATTGTATGTGACTTTTTTTATTTCATGTAACCCTATACTTTTATAATTTACTGTTTTGTTTTTTAAAGAATGGAAGGCTAATATTGTCTTCATTTATGTGGTATAGATAGTATATATGTTATTCTTTGACTTTTTTTATGTATGTTTTCCCGTTTTCCTCCGAATTCTTCATATTCATCTTTTGTTATAGAATAATATTTCTTATGCTAGAATTCCAAAATGTGTTCATCTATTCCCTAATTGCTGAGCACATGATTTATTTCCAACATTTTATTATAAATAGTAATACTGTGAGCATTTTTGTATGAATAGTTTCCTTTCCTCCCCCCTTTCCATAACTATTTTGGGCCATAAACTTAATATTAGGACCACTGGGCCAAAAGGATAAAACACTTTTTTCAATTTTTGTTTTATATGTTGCCATATGAAACAGAACAGTTTCTAGCTTCACCAGCAATGAATTAGCATGCTTATTTTCCAATAGCCCTGCTAACCTCGAATTTTTCCATCTTTTACAATATTTGCCCATTTTTTGCATGTCAAGTAGTATAGGTATTTTAATTTCTAGTTCTATGATCATTAGCCATTTAGAACACTTTCAGATGATTGTTGATTTTTTCTTCTTTTGAAAACTACCTGTATATATCCTTTGGCCACTTAGCCATTGAGGAATAGCTCTTAATCTTATATGTAACCTTAATCACATATGTGTGAATTTCTGTCTTTAATCAGAACTGTTTAATGCCTATTTTATATTGTTTCTTTTGTATTTCTTCTGGCTGTATTGCTTTTATTTCCGCAAAAGCTTTTTTATGTAATTGAAATAATTTATTTCTTCTATATTATGATTTATTCAAAGACATCTTTTCCTGGAGAATTTTTTTGTAAGAATGAATAAGGATCAGTTGTTGGTCATATTAGGGTAGTGTCAGTATTAAGTGCCTTCAGAGTGCTAGCTGCTGTGCTCAGCGCCAGAAATTCAAAGAGCAGTTAAAGACCATTTCTGCTCCAAAGGCATTCACAATCTAATAAGAGACAACATGCAAACACTTATGTACAGACAAGCTATATGTAGGATAAAGTGGAAAGAATCAACAGAGATGGAGAGAAAGAGCATTTTAGGCATGGGGGACAGACAGTGAAAATGCCCAAAGTTGGGAGATGGAATGTCTTGTTTGATGAACAGCAAGGAAGCCAGTGTCCTTGAACTGAAGCTTGGTGAGGTGGGGGACAGTTAGGTGAGGTATAAGAAGACTGGAAAGGTAGGGGTGGACTTTATGAAGGACTTTGAAGGCCAAATGGAGGCTTTTATATTTGATCCTGGAGTAACAGAAAACCACTAGAGTTTATTGAGTAGGAGGGTGACATAGACCTTCACTTAGGAAGATCACTTTCACAGCCGAATGGAGGATGGCATAGACTGGGAAGAGATGAGGCAGACAGGTCCACCAGCAGGCTATTGCAATAGTCCAAGTGTGAGATAATGAGGGCCTACACCGGGGTGGAGGCAGTGTCAGAGGAGAGAATGAGGGGAAATATGTGAGAAGTGTTCTGAAGGCCTTGGCAACAGACGGAATTGGGCAAGGAGAGAAATAGTGAAGTATCAAAAATGACAAGTAGGTTGTGAACCTGGGTACCTGGGAGGATGGTAACGCCCTGGCCAGTGACAAAAAGAAGTTCGGAAGGGGAGGATTTGAGGGGAAAGAGAATGAGTTCAGTTTTGGACATGTTGGGATGTCTCCTAGGACATTCATTTCATGGTGTCTAGTAGGAAGTTGGAGATCTGAAACGGAGGTCAGCAGAGAGGTTAGGACAGGATAAATAGGCATAATCATCAGCAGAAAGATGACGATTGAATCCACTGGAATTGCTAAGATCACCAAGTGAAATTATATGAAGGGAGAAGGGGAGAGTCTAGACCAGAGCCCTGTGGGAGCCTCATTTAGAGGACATGAGCTGGATGTAGGATCCAACAAAGGAGACAGAGAAGGATCAGTCAGAAAGGTAGGGGAGAAGCAGTCGAGAGTAGTATCCTGAAAACCTAGAGGGAAGCAAGTGTCAAGGAGGAGGGAGAGCGATCAACACTGTCGGTCTTCAGAGAAGTCAAGAAGGATGAGGACTGAGATTTGGCAATTAAGAGATCATTAGGAACCTTGGAGATAGCAGTTTCCGTTAAATGATGAGGTCAGAAGCAGACACAGAGTTAAGAAAGGAGTGAGAAGAAAGAAAGAGGAGGCAATATGTAGACAGCCTTCTCAAGGAGTAGAGAGAGACTAAAGAGCAGTGAGTGGGTGGGATGATAAAGGAGGCAGACTGTTGGGAGAGAACAAGATGGAATGGGATCACTTATGCATTTAAGAGATTAACCTTGGCAGGGTGAGGGGGCACCTCAACGTGTGAGAGAGGAGTGAAGGAGGAGGTGGTGGCAGGAGGCACCTGGCTGGTGGGAGGGACCTTTCAGGGAGTGGCTTCCATTTTTTTTTCAATAAATGATGACGCAAGGATAGTGTGTGTTCTAGTGGGGTATGTTGGAAGGAACACTGGCTTTGAAATCAGAAGCACTGGATGCAGGCCCGGTGCTGCTGTTCAGTTAGCTGTGTGAGGTTGGGCAAGTCCCTAACCTCTCTGGGTCTCAGTTTGATCACTTGTAAAAATGCAGATAATAATACTTAGCCCATCTGCTCCCTCCCAAGGCCCTTGTGAAGACCCACTGAGATAAAGTATGTACATGTGCTTTTTACCATTAACCACCACGTAAAACTCAAATGCTATTATTATTTACAGCTTTCCCCCAACCACTTGGGATCCGGTGGCCACCACTTTATTTATAATTCCTCCTTCTAGAATTTAGTTCCTTAGGGGAAGGGAGTGTTTTTGTTTCTGTCTCAGTTTTCTCAGTCCATAGTCCGGTACCTTGAACATTTTAGACAATCCCTATCGAAGAGAATTGGATTTTAAATGGAGCAATTTATTTTTGTGTTATCTACCTAGAACTACAACCAAAATAATTTCCAGTCTGTTTCCAGTACTCATGATAATTTAAATGATGCAACTTGGCATTCTTTTTCATGTTGAAAGGTCTATTTTCAAAATTTCATTTAATGCTTTAAAGGTTTATATTTATTAGAATGTTATCAAAACAGCCACGGTTTATAGATGTGTTTGGATTTTTACTTGATGGTAATGAAAGGTGAACTTTTTACTGGCCTGAGGATCTGCCATATTCATTTTATATTTGGTTTTCCTTTTGGGTACTTTTAGTGAAAGTGATTTGGATTTGAAGTTTCCATATTATTTTTGCAATAGTTATGGAAAAAACAATGTTGAATCCCATGGAACTAAGTCCATTCTTAAAATTAATAACTACAGGTATACATAGCTGATTTCAAACTCATGTTTTTGAAGTTAGGTTAAAACAATTATATTACATTAATTACATTAAATTACATAATTACAAAAATAAGAATCCAATTCAGCAAATATTTACTAAATATTTGCCATTTGCAAGGAACTGTGCTAGGTACTAAGGAGAATACAAAGGTGAATTATATATGGTTCCCGCTACCCCTAAAATAGTTTACAGTGTGGTAGAGGAAGAGAAGATGCACATAAGTAAATATAAAATACAGCAGAGTGTGAAAGGTCATAAAAACATTTACAAAGTCTTCTGAGAATACCAAGGGAAAGCATATAGTTTGAAAAATGAGTGTCTCATTTTGTTATGTTAGGTCCTCAGAATCAGGAAAGGTTGAACCCCTCCCCCCAAGATTCATTTTCAATATCCCGTTTCAAAGTCTAAAAGATTTGAGGTCAACCCCCAAACCCTGTTCTCAATATAGGAAATCACTCTTGAATAATTTGTAGTCTGTAGTAAAAGGATAGGACTAATTTGGAATTTTAGGACCAGTTCTGAGCCACTAATTATATTTCTTCATCCTTTCCCACCCTTCCCAAAAATTAAAATATACTATCATATGAACATAGAGTTGCCAAAGAATTACACGGTCAGAAATGAGAGCTCTCCATCTCCTTTGTGATCAGTGCTGTCTACAACCATTGTGGTCCCTCACTAGACCTTTGTTCTAGCAGAGCATTAATTCCTTAAGTGCTAAAGAAATGTTAACCCCTGCAATAGTTCATTATCATTCTCAGTGCCTGGATTCACAGGTTATGAATGAATGCTCTCTGCCACCACTGAAGTCTGTGACATCCCTGGCTTAATCATTACTCCTCTAAGGCTGGTTTCTTTTCCTGCAGTTATTGTCTGACTATCCCACTAGTCATAAAGATGCAGTAATAGTTAAAACACACGCACGTCCTTCATATAGAATTCCCATAGGCTCTCAGTTCACTGGGCTCAGAATTTTAGAGCTTGGAGACCCTCTAGTAAACAAAGGCCAGAGAGACGATGCACATAAGAGCACCCCACCTTTTAGAGAACAGAATGTGGAAGAACATCCCATACTTTCCCTCGGGAGCATTATTAGTGTAGTTGAGGCAAGTTCCTAGTGAGCATGCTAGTGTAATTTAAGACTCTTCAGTCCTCCATAGTACCTGAAGAAAGGATCTTGTCCAGAGAAAGGCCCTTCTTCAGGGCAGGATTTTTTCTGTGCTGCTACTTGCTTATCAGAATGACATAATACCTACAATTACAGTCAATGTATCCCTTCAGTAATAAAATTGTAGCTATTGATACAAAAAGACAAATTCAGGTAGGAAACAGATGTTGGAGACTTCTCCTGACTTAGCCAAATATCTTCACATCTATAAATATGTATTAAATCGGGAAAGTAGGAAGAACAGTCTCACTATAATTATTCCATGACTTTTGTAGAATTATTTAAAATGAAAATAGGAAAATCCTATGTGAATTTTTTTTCTTTAGCATTCAGCTAACCTCAGCTATTATCTCTGATTCACTTTCTGTGAAAAGCCGAGTAGATAATGTATCTTGATAGCTAATAAAAGTTTGTTTGGCAGTAATACAGAGAGAACTAGTAAAAATGGAACAATTAGGTCATGAATAGAAAGATTATGGTATATGAGACAGAGACATCAGCCTGAATTTTTTAGTGGATCAGTGAAATAAAATTCGTCCTTATTTTTATCCTTCTGAATTATTCTTCCATCTCCTTGGGAGAGAAAGAATGGCTTGAAGGGGATGTGTTAGGCATAAGGTTCTAGCTAACTTCTTTTTGATACAAAAAACTGAAATAACATTTCAAAAGCCCGTGTTTTGGTTTGTATTTTATTTTTTGGAACAGATACGCATGTCATCTGTTTTATGATCATTAGAAGACCCAAGGGGCTATTTTGCAGTGACACACATCGTGTGTCTAAGCATCTAAAAATGAATAGGCAGTTGTTAAAATTCAGTTAAAATTCTACCACGCCCAGGCCAGCTGTCCTAAATCAGTTTGAGTTTCAGTTTTGTGTGTTTGTTTTTATCTTGTCATATCTTTGTCCGTCAGAGACACAGGCCTAAAATTATTGCACAGTGATAAAAAAATGGAAACACAAACTATAACCATTTATTAAGCACCTGCTGTGTGCCAGGTACTATCCTAGATGCAGGGGATACAAATGCGATGAATGAAACAAACAAACAAAAACCCTCCATAGTATAGTCTAGAATTTTTCGAACATCCAATTTTCCTGGAACCTATCTTACAGTATTAAAAAGCTAGGTATTAACCATCTCCTAAGTAACAGAGAGCCAGACTGTTTTATCAGGAACAGGTTCTGCCAGACTAAGCTTATCTCCTCTTTTAATAGGGTCCGTAGACTGTTAGGTCAAGGAAATACTATTGATAGAGTTTGCCCAGATTTGAGCAAACTATTTGAAAATGTTTCATGCTGTTCTTGTGGAAAAAAATAAAGAGATGCAAGGCAGACAGTAGTATAGTCAGATAGATTCATAACTGGTTGAAAGACTAGACCCATAGTAACTCATGGCTTCCTGTCCCCTTGGAGGGTCCCCAGTGGAGTGCTGCAGAGATCTTGTGCTTTGTTCACAAAGAAATGCCAAGAAATACAAAATGGCATCATACGTAGAGGCCGCTAGGTAACACAGTGTGGGTAGAGTTCTAGGCCTGGAGTCAGGAAGAAGACCTGAGTTCAGATTTGGCCCCGGACACTTAATAGCTGTGTGACCCTGGGCAAATCATTAATCTCTTTGCTTCAGTTTCCTCACCTATAAATTGGAGATGCCAATAGCACATACTTCACAGGGCTGTCACGGGGATCAAATGGGAAATAATCGTTGTAAAGTGCTTAGCAGTGTCTGGCACGTAGTAAGCACTATGGAAATGTTAGCTATTATTATTATATTATTACTGTTGTAATATTATTATCATTCAAATAGCCCAAAGATAGGGTTTTTCAATTATTAACTCCCTGATGTACCCTTAAGATAATTTTAGTCATGGACACCTGGCAGGATACGTGGGAGGTGTTAGTAACATTCTATAAGAAAACCATTTTCTTACTCAAGGAGGCTAAAATATGCGGTGGGTAAAGAGAAAATAGTATTGGCTTAATTCATTTTACTGGCTCCTTCACATCTGCTTACAAATGTGCGCTGGTCTCCTGGCACTAAAAAGGACTTGTCTTGACCCTTCATTGTCACACCTTTCACTGATGAATTTCATGGAAAAAGTTGTCTAATACAGTGTATATACAATAATGTCTCCGCTTCCTTGCTACCTACTTAGCTGCTTTAATCTGACTCTTAGAGGCCCTTCAGAGTTGTCACCCTCTTTTGTTATTGGCTCTGCGGCTTTTACACACACTCTTACCCACCAGATACTCTCCCTTTCCTTGGCTTCAAAGATACCACACTTATACTGAAGTTTGTTTTTTTTTCCTACTTTTCTAATGATCCTTCCTCTGTGTCTTTTACTGTTTCTTAATCTTCTTCCCAACCTTGAAATGTGGGTGTTCTGAAAATGTCTTTGCCCCTCATGTTTTGTCTCTCAACCTTCCTCCCTTAACAGTCTCATTCCCACCAATATCGTTTAACTACCACCTCTCCATAGGTGAATCCCAAATGTGTATCTGTAGTCTATACCTCCCTTCTGAGCTCCAGGCGCATTGTTCTACCTGCCTTCAGGATTTCTTCACCTCATGTCCCAGCACTTCAGACTTAATAAAACGCACACACAGCCAGGCTTAGTCTTTTTTCTTACACCCTCCCTGCTGCCCACTGAGGAAAGCTCCCAACCCCCTGTGGGGCATTGTATCCCCTCATGTCACTCCTCCCCAAGCCCTCTCCATTCTGTTCCCAATTCTCTGCCCTCCTCTCCCACTTTGTTTCTTGGATTCTTACCCATCCATTGACACATCTCAGACACTGCCTCTTTCATGTAGCCTTCCCTGCTCTCCCCCCCATTAAGGACCTTCTGCTTCACACTTAACACAGCCTTTTGCTTTGTGCCCCCAATAATGTGTTTAACATGTAATATTGTGTGTTATACTTACCTGTCCCCCAATTGACTGTAGCTTCATGGAGACAGTAATTTTATCTTAGCTAAGTGTTATAAATACAACAGTGGCTAATGTCACTGGTGCTTTTGGCACATCGCAGGCCCTTAATAAATGTTTGGTGAATTGTATTTATTAAGCACCTGTTGTGTGCAGTGCAGAGTGGCTTTACTACTTAAACAGACAACCTGAAAATTAGTAGGACTGCATTCAAGGCCTCCATCTAATACATCCTGGCTGTGGGACTGTGGGTGAGCTATGGCACCTCAGTGCCCCAGATTAGAGGGGTTCCTCAGTAGGAGTTCCCTGTGCCAGTGGAATCAAGTTTGATCCAAAAAGCCATGCACGAGGCACCTTGGTAACTCATAAAGATAAAAATGACAATTCTTAATATGATGAGCTTAATATCCTAGTAGGGGCAGGGGGAAGAAAGAGATATAACATATTACACAGATAAGTATAACATAAGGTTTAGTGTGGTGGGGTGGAGAGAGGCAAAAGAGAAATAGAAAGTGTCCTTGACAATTTCAGGAGGGAGAGAACACTGGAGGGGGGGGGGGATCAAGGAAGGCTGGAAAATCCCTCACTTGAGCTGAACTCACAAACTTGGTAAGCATTCTGAATGGCAGAGTGAAAAAGGCAGTGCATTACAGGCATCGTTGACTGTTCAAAGAAATGGCGTGTTGAGTTCATAGACCAGCCGCTAGTCTAGTTTGGCAAGAAAGGAAATCATGTAGAATAAGGCTAAAAGTGTAAGTTGGAATCAGTGTATGGAAATCCTCAAGCACTGGGCAAAGAAGCTTATATGTGTCCTAGAGGTAATTAGATGCTGCTGAAGGGTCTTGATCTGGGCAGTTACTTGTTTAGATCTCAATCAATTTCCTTCAGATAGTGTACTCAGTTATCTTGAACTAAGTTGATAATTCCAGTGTTTTTGAACACACACACACACCCTTCCTCCTGGTTCTGTTCAGACTTTATGTCCTGCCTGAGTTGTCATTTCACAATCTAGAACAAGGGTGGGAAACCTGTGGCCTTGAGGCTACATGTGGCCTTCTAGGTCCTTGGGTGCGGCCTTTTGGCTGAGTCCAAGTTTTGCAGAACAAATCCTTTTATTAAGGGGATTTGTTCTGTGGAGTTTGGATTCAGTCAAAGGGCTGCACTTGAGGACCTAGAGGGCCACATGTGGCCTCTAGGCTGCAGGTTGCCCACCCCTGGTCTAGAACTTCCCTCAGTGCTTGGGGCCTCCTTGAACTCTAACACCCATCAATGCCTGGAGCATGCTCACCTTGGAACATCTCTCTATCATCCTATCCCCTCTCCCCTTCATTGACCTCCTGGCTCTGCTGCTGATTTTTGAACTAAAAGACTTGTCACAACACCTTCTCCGTCTCAGAAGAGGCAGTGATTTGCCTAAGGTGATAAGGTAGTTAAATGGCAGAGCTGAGATTTGGAACCAGGTCTTCAGAGTCCAGATCTTGTGCTTTATACACCACATTACAGTTCAAATAAAGATGTTTTAAGCTTTTTTATCTTTGCAATCTTCATCTTTGGCGCTTTTGTGATCATGATCTTTTCCCCTAATCTTCCCATAATCTGTGTGGTAATGTGAAGACTATACTCAAGCGTCATATGAGCTGATTTAAAGAAAAACAAAAAACAAAAACTATTACATATGGGGGCAGCCGAGGGGAGTTCCATAGTGAGATGTCTACTGACTGAGTCATGGCATCAAAGTCTGAGTAGAACCAGGAGGTGAGTGAAGAATGACCGGCCTGTGCCCTTCCTCAAAATGGAGGCCCTGGGAGGAATTCACTAACGGGAGAAAGGGGCAGGCAACCCAGAGGGGTATTCCAGGATGAAAAACACCTCAGAAGCTAGTGGATATAACAGGGTGAGGAGGCCTTAGGAACCGAAGAAAGTTCCAGGGTAAAGGAGATCCCATGGAGGCAAAGTCCAGAGAGATGCCAAAGAAGGGAATCAAAGTTGGCCTGAGTACATCCCTCCCGTCTCAGAACATGAGCTGGCATTTTCAGAAAGGATTCCGTAGTTTTTCTCCAGCACTTTAGTGTCTCATAATTTTTTTATCGTTACCAAATCACGAAGCTCTTTTGTTGTTCAGCAATCTCTCACACAATATGAAACTAATATAAGAAACTTTCATGGGCATTACAAAGTTTTCAATGTGTATGTGGTAAACTTAAGGAAACAGAGCATTGAAAGAGGTTTAAGAAATAGATTCTGAGAGGACTGGATTGTAAAGGGTATAGTACGGCAGAAACCCTGGACTTAAAAGTCAAAACCCTGAGTTCAAGTTATGACTGCAATGCTTTAAGTCACTTGAAGAAGCTGCAAGTCACTGTCCTCGTCTGACTGTTACTCATGGCACCTCTGTGAGGTATTAGTATGTAATTATGAGGAAAGCTTCCCATGCTTTAAAATACTATGTAAATTCAGGCTACTACCAATAGAATGGAAGCTCCTTGAGGGCAGCAAGCGTTTTCTTTTTGGCTTTATATCCTTCCACACCTGGACCAGTGCCTTTCTCATAGCCAGTGCTTAATCAGTGTTTGTTGTTGGCTTAGGGAGAAGTGAATCTTTTGGGAGGAGCTTTAAAATAGATTTACCCAACCATGACCAATATTTGCTTTAAAAAAATTCTTTTTGTTCAGCTCTGTGACTGTATGCTAGGCTCTTGAACTCAAGGCCTCATATACTCCTCATCTGTAAAAAAAAGTCACTTGGACTTGGTGAGTCCTAAACTCCCCTCCTTAGGGAAAGAAGTACCATGACGTATTATTTGTAAAAGATGTCAAGAGCAGTTCCTGGCACATAGTAGGTGTGATATAGATTCTTATTCTCTTCCCTTCCCTCCCCCTTCCATTTCTAACATTCTATGATTCTGTAATCTTTGTGGAGCAATGACGGATATGATGAGGAGAATAGAACTTGAATTGAGAAATAAAAAAAATAACCCTTTACACCAAAATGCAAAGAGTTATTTTTATAGGTTATTCAGGCTTGAAAAATATCAGATCCTAGGATTTGACTTCATTTGAGTTTAAAGGAAAAATCTTAGATCTTTGGTCATATTTACATTCAGAAGCCAAGAATTCCTAGACACTAACACCCCAACATCTACTTGTTCCTCTAGAATTGGACCAGTATTTATCCCTGCCTCAGTGGATCTAGCACGAACTATATGATAGTTCATTAGCTTAAGATTTTTTAAAATCCCTTAATTACCATAAAATATCTCATTTAAATCATCCCCCATCTCTCTTCCTAAGTCTTAACTTGCCTTAATGTTACACATTCCTTACCTTAGGGCTTAATGAAAATGAACTCTTTGGAAAAAAAAATCTTAGAAACTACAGAATAGTCTAAAATCCCACTTACTTAATTGAGGGACTTGGTGCCTATTGGCTTTGGGAACTTAATTAACTTAATCATTGAAATTAACTGCCTTTCTTGGTTTCTATAAAGACAAACTTAGGAAAAATGTGAGCCAAATAGTCACTCTGGAACTATGTTGCCTTCCTTAGACATTAAAGGCCTGGCATGCAATTCCCCATCTTGAACCGAATGACCTGAGAACTTTAACAAGCCTCTCTCCTTATGCGTGGCAAGAGAGCATCGACAGTCTGCCAACACGGTTAGGATTCTTAGATTCCCTTTAAGGAAATTTGGGTTTCACAATCCTGAGCTAAGTCACTACATAGTTTGTTCTGTCTTTAATTCTGTATTAAAACACTCTTTCCTCCATGCTCACAGATGTTAAATGAGACCCACTTTTAATGTAAATCTTTTTTTGCATTTTTGTTTCTTTCCACAGGAAAATGGGCCTTACTATGCGTCTTATCCCCCATCACCAGATCTGTGACCTTCCATCCTGTTGTACTGCTGGCTTCCAAGGATGACTCCCTCTTCATGGCCTGCTGCCTGTTGAATTGAAATTCATTTGTGCTGTACAGAATTCAGAGAAGGTCTTTTGTCCCCACCTCTCTGATATTTTTTTATTGACATTATATTTTCAGGCACATAAACAATCTGCAAATGTTAGGTCACTACGCACTGTGTACCACTGTTTTTAATTTGTATATGCGTATCTAGTGGAAATACTGATATTTCAGGATGAAAGGAAAGAGAGGTTTGTGTCTGCATCCCCTATTGGACATTCTGTCAGTCTTGCTGTGTTGTCACCATCGTATTGAAAGCTGCTGGGGCACTGGACCATTTGCAGTAGTGTACAGAACCATTCAGACTACACTCATCAGATAGGTGCATTGCTTCCAATCCCGTTATGTTGTTTGCTTCTCACATATATAGATACATTACCTATGACAAGGAAGAATGGTGTGAAACTGAGAATGTTGGAAGTGATTTGACTGAAATTCTACTGCCTGTCAGAAGATCATCGAAATGTTTAGCAGAATATGGGCTGTGTGAGTCCCAGGCTTATATCCCTGAATTAGATGATCTGTGGGGGTGCCACTGTTTTGCTGTGAACAGTATGATAAAAGGATGGCTTTTCACTCTTCTGTAATCCTAAGTGTTTGTGGCCTCTTTTTAAAAGTTCCAGGTGTCTTAGTCCTCTAAGTAAATAGGAACCACCTAACAGTTCACAGTTCAAGAATTTATTAAGTATCACATGAGAAAGAAACTAATGATATGTTCACTTTCTTTTGGGAATATGTGTGTGGATGTGTACACACACACACACACACACACACACACACACTGCCCTCCTCTAACGATAGCAGATTTTGTGTGACTTACATGATACTGCCTTGGGAGACCTTGTCTAATGATTAAACCCCCTGGCAATGCCTGCTTACGTAAGGAGGACGAGCAGACACAAGGGTGTGATTCTTGACACTATTGCTAGTCTTGCTATTTGTAACTCAGGCATTAAGCCTTAGCCTGCCTAGCTGTAAAATGAGCATATTGCCTAGCTCATGGAGGTATGAGAAGGTATAGTATCTAGAAAAGGACTTGAGTATCTTTGAGCTACAGGTGCTAGAAGAATGTGAAGTGGGGGTGTTGTCTCTGGTTGTAAGTTAGGAATAACATTTGAGTGAGCTCTACAGGACTTCCCTTATCTCTGACCCCTTGTACTCTTTCAGCCTTTCAAGAGAAATACAGCCATCAGTGCGTAATTCCAGTCCTAGTACCTCCCACCCCTAGTTCTGTCCAGAATTTTTTTGACCATTGGTGATAGTGTCAGTTGGAAAGGCCTTATTTGGGGTGGGGGGGCACTTATTCTCAAATGAATGGTTAATTATCATCAACATATTCCTATTGCCCCCTCAGCATCTTAGCACTCACCTTATCCCCCCAACCCCATGCATATATGTACACAAACCATTTCTCTCCAAACTACTGTTGTAATGTGCATAGGCTGACCAAAGGTGTGAGCTGAAGTACAGACTGCATAACTTTTAAAAGTAAACCTTCTAAGGAGCCTTTTACTCTTTCAGTAACAACACTCTCATGTTCCATTTAATTCTCCAGTGTATAAGAAATGCATCTTATCTTCCGAGTACCAAAAGAATAATAACTTTAGAGGAAATTAGTTATAGGATTGGGCAAGTCCCTTCTCCTTTGGTTATTAAAAAGTTTAGCAAGTGAATGTCATTTTTTTTTAAGTGAGAGACCGAAGTATCAGTCACCGGTGTCTTAGTAACATTGGTCTTCCTTTTCTTACCCTGTGTTTTGTTAATATTGGGCTAATGTAGCAATCAGCACATGTGGGCAGCCAGTTAAATATAACTTTCGCCTTTCTCTGGTGTAGCTATAATTCCTATCAAAACAGATTCCTTATATCTCTTCAGCTTGGCTGTGCCCACCATGAAAAATTCAAGTAACTACAACTCTTTAAAATAAAAATTGAAGCAGATAGTGGATTGTCATCACAGACTCTTGTTGGGTAGAATTGGAATTCCTTTTCCACAAGGGGCTGTGAACATATACAACCTTTTCTGTATTACGGGGCCTAGCTGCCTTGAATTGAGATCCTTCCTGTAATCTTTCCCCATAGGCAGTATAACAGGCCGCCTATAGCGAAAATCTTTTCGGTATTGTCCTTTTGATTTAAAGCTGTTTTTATTGATGTGTATGTATATTTATATTTATAATTTAAACATTTGCAACTGTCCTTCAGTTACAAGGATGGCACTCCTTTCATCCATCCAGTAATTTTAAAAGAGTATTTATTGCTGTAGTAATATCAGTAATGCTTTTAGTGAATGCTCATATACACATATATACATACATATACATATATATGTATATATATATACATGTATATATATATATTGCATACAATATGCTGTACACGTGGAAGGTCCTCTCTATTCACCTTAAAGAACAGGTCATTGAGGTAGTATGCAACTAAGCTCATCATGAGAATTTGATAGTTTGGTGGTAACAGTTAAGATGAAAATCACATGCTTCCCAGTGGATCTGGGTGTCAGCTAGGATCAGTATTATTTATACAAAACACATTTAATGAAGCTGTTTCATCTGATTGGGCTTTTGGAAAGAGCAGAGTGACCTTATGGTGACAGAATGATCAAGTAGGGTACAGTTGTCATATATTGTTTTGATGAAGGTCAGATAGCCCAGATAATGCATCTCTTTCAGAAGCAGGCATTGTGCGATAAAAGGATAGCTGTGTACAGCAGTCCACTAACAGCTGATTCAGTAATTCAGAGCATGACAAATTAATAAAATTAGATTTTGGTCATTCTGAATACTAGTTGAAGCTCTAGACACAACTTACAAAACTTTAGGTACCCTGGGGTTCCAAAACAGTAAAGAGTTTTTGTCTTCATATATTTGAGTTGTTTTGAATTCAGTGATACCAAAGATTTTTTACAGGTGAAATATATTAGAAAGTTTCTTCCTAAAAAATCTTAGGCACAGTGACCCAAATTAAAATTGTTCTTTCTTCAAACTCCAATTTTATCCAATGTCTTATTGATATTGTTGCATTTTTTTAAAAACAGTCATCAGAGGAAAAAAAACCTATTATATTTTGAAAGTTATCAGTAGAAATTCAGTACAGATGTTAGAAAAAAAATAAGTGTAAGTTTATCATAAAAAATTCTGATATGGCTAAAGTTTACCAATGGGAGAAAAAAAGGATCTCTCCCTTACTGGCAAACAAATTTAATTATTGTAGTAAAAGAACATTGCCCATCTCTTTTGTCTGTTTTCAATTCTTTGGGGTCTCATTTTGTTCAAACTATAGGAAATGGTTCTGTCTTTTCATTGTCTAATTCAAAAGAAAAATGAGAACATGCAGTATTAAATGTTAGCTAAAAACTAGCTGTGATAGTCTCCTTTTAAATTTTACCTATTTGTAGTCTAAGATTAAAACTAATGTGGGGATGTGTGTTGCTGTTTTTGGAGATGAAAATGAGCAGGAATGCATAGTAGATAATTCAGCAGAATGGACTGCAGCTGCTTTGGTCTCAAATGAAGACTTGGCCCAAGAAAATCATGGGTCAGTGAGTCAAGCATTTATTAATCTTCTGCTGTGTGCTGGTCACTGGGGATATAAAGGTAAAAATGAAACAGGCCTTTCCCTCTAAGAGCTTCTATTCTATCGGAAAGACCTGTCCGTATAAACATATATGAAATAGAAAGTCATTTGTGGGTGGGGGTCCTCTGGATGTAGTGCTGTTACCTTAGAATACCAGTGGCAGTATCACCATAATAGCAATGCAGTGAGGGCATTCTAGAGATATTAAGTACAGCCCATGGGTGTACTTCTGAAGAGTGAAAGATATTATATATAAGCTACACAACCACACATTGTAAAGGTTGCCTCAGAACCCCAATCGTTGCCTGCCCTTTCATATATATTTTGCAAGTGATGTCCTATATCCTAATATATAAGGGATATGAAGCAATAAATACCATGCAATACTTGCCAACATTTCTTATTAAAACAGCAGTTGATATTTCGTGATATTGGATGGGAATAGTTAACTTTTTTTTATGCTTTCCAGAGAAACATTTCCAAGGTTGGCTGTTGCAAAAAGGGAAACGATTTATGGAAGGACTGGATTGAGGAAGCATTATAGACATGATTTTGCTAATGCAATTCACATAGCAAACATAACTACTGAATACAGTATTCTGTTGATTATTGAAAGCTAAATGTATTATGTAAACACACAGTCACATTTTTGTTTGTAATGATTTTTGTTAGTATAAGCACACAGTCAGCACAAACTGAGCCAGGACTTTCAGACCAGATCTTGCTGATTAAAATAAATAATTTTGTAAAATCTTGAACACATGTAAATCATTTTAATTATTGCTGAGCAATGGAAACCCAAGGGTTTTATGTAGCTGGTATGACTTTAAAATGTTTATTCAAAATTCAGAAAGCCTTTCCCAATGTTTCACATTTAAAGATACGTTTTTAAATATGCTTTTCTTGACTTGAGAATTTTTTTTGTGTTTTAAACTGAGTCTATGTATGCACTTGAAGATATGGAGAACCCAGAAAGAAATGGTAAAGTTCATTCAGTGAACAAGAATGTAGACCATTTTTTTCTTTTCTCTTTCCTTGCTACCATCCTAGTCAATAAAGCCTGGCATATGCAGTAAATAGTTTGATGAATTAAGTAAGAAGTTGTTTACAATATGAATTATATCCACTGAGACATGTTTGTCTTGTGAAAGTAAATTCCATGTACATAGCAGTAATTTTTTGTAGATACTGGTGCCGATTTCTTAAAATATATGTAATAGATGCATTCTAGGAACTTGCCTATTAAGTTTCTGTCTTCATATGGAATTCTTTATCTATTTATAGCCATTTTAAAATATAGACTCTTATCAGGTATGAAAACCTGCAAATTCTGAAATCCTACCTATTTGAATAGGAAATCAACTAAATTACTTTCCACAACTAAAATCCATTGATTCTCTGCTTTTCCTTAACGATATCTACTTGAATGGTGCATTACTGTTTTTAAAACACTTTTTAACATAATATTATTTCTTTGCTCCTCGCAGTAATCCTTTGAGGATGGTAGGGCCCATGACTGGCCCCTTTTTACAGATGAAAAAATTTGAGGTCATGTAAAATGACTTACTCAAGGTCAAGTAAATTGCCAGTCCGTTAGGATTCAGGCATTTGGCTGTTAGTTGTTTGTATTGATTACATCATGCTGCTTCTCAAGTTCTCATGAAGTAAAAACCCCGAAACTATTTAATAGTCATTTAGGTGAGGGGCCAGTAAAATACAGAAAGAAGGTATTAGCATCATCCATGTCACTGCATACATCATCCACCAGGAGTTTTAAGATGGTGTGTTATACTGAATTGTGATTGAGAAGACCTCAGTTCCAATCCTTGACTTTGGAATACTTTGGCTAACTTTTTTGCCTCAGTCTCCTCATCTGTAAAAGGAGGGAGGTGATTTCAAAGTTACCTTCAAACTTTAAATCCCACGATTTTGGCTTTACATGTACAAAGGTGGAAGGGTGGGGGAGGGGATACCACAAGGAGGCATTTTTTCCAGCCATCTTGAAGTTTTGGGTGAATTTGGCATTTTTTTCTCTTGCATGCAACCTATCAACCCCACCCCCCATAGTCCTCTATATCACCTATTTGCAAATTTTATTAGGAAATCATAACCATGAGTGAGTAATTTCATCACTTTACTATCTACCATCTATAGTATACTTGAGTGTTCACTCAATGTAGCCTCTGAGGCTGAGGTGCAACAAAGTATGAATGGATTCTCTGCTACTTGTGCTAATTTTGGCTTAATGCCACCAAGAAAACCGAGGTTCTCCACCAGCCAGCACCACACCATCCATACATGGAACCATGCGGTTACAGCAAATGGAGGAATTTTCAATGCTACGGCAATATGCTCTTCAGGGATGTATACGTAGAGGATGAGGTTGTTGCATGCATTGCAACAACTCAGTGTTCGGGAGACTCCAAAGGAAAGTGTAGGAGAGGAGAGGTGTTAGACTGCTTACCAAACTGAAGGTCTACAGAGCCATGGTGCTGACCTCATTGTATGCCTAGGAAACCAGTGCCATGCCAAGAAACTTAATTGCTCCCATTTGAATTGTCTTAGAAAGATTCTGAAGATCGCCTGACAAGATAAAGTACCAGACACTGAGGCCCTTTTGTAAGCTGAACTACCAAACATTCAAACTCTACTTCAGAGAGCATAACCCCCACAAGCTGGCCATGTTGTTTGAAGGCCAAATGCCTAAAAGACTTTTGCAGAGAACTCAAGCCAAGTAGTCACATGGAAGAAGTAACACAAGGACACTCTCAAAGTCTCTCTGAAGAACTTTGGAATCAGTTGTGAGACATGAGAGACACTGGTAAAGGACCGCCCAGCATGGTGTGCCTACATCAAGGAAAGAGCTGCCAGCTCGAAAGAAACGTGAGAGAAGCAACTTTAGGGACTTCTTCCCTGTGGATATTAGTCTGGACTATTTGTGCCTGCCCTGTGATAGAGCCTTCCAAACTCATATTCATCTGTTCAGCCGCTGGTGGACATACTGTGCTTTGACCCCAACATAATAATATCACATTTGTCCAACACTGTACTAGTGGCAGGCACCCAAACGAACTGTGTTTCCTTCCTGGGACATCAGTGTGCTCGCTGACTAGGATTTCTTGGCCTGGAGACCTTCCTTCTAGAGTCTAGCTTAATTGGTTGGGAAGATCTGACCAAAGGAGTGAAATTTTTAGCCACATATATAGTATATGTGTGTGTGTGTATATGTAGAGAGCATACTATCTATAATATACTAATGTATAGTATATTGTATAGTGTGTGTATATCTGTGTGTATATATACATATATGTGTGTGTATATATGTATTTATCTATCTATATACCTATATCTATATGTATAGATATATATACTGTATAGCCTATCCCTATGTAAGGTTACATGAGCCAGGGAAGAGAGGGGGAAAAGTACTCCTCCACTAATTTGACACATATTACCTTTGTGCAAAGCACTATGCTAGACACTGGGATAGACATAAGGCTTGTCCTCATGGAGTTTTCAGTTTGAGAGGGAGCTGACACCAAAAATGGCAATAATATGTGATACTGATAAGTGCATCAGAACACAAAACAAAGGAAAGTCCATGCCAAGTTAATAAGCATTTATTGAATGCTTACTATGTGCCAGGCCCTGGGCTAAATGCTGGGAATAAAAATACAAGCAAAGAGAAAAATGGTCCTTGCCCTCAGAGAGCTTTCATTCTAAGGGGAGAAGACATAAAAGGAAGCCGAAAGGTGAGGCAGGAGAAGAGAGAAGTTACTCCTGTGGAGGCATGGTTGAGAAAGAAGTTGAGAGGAAAAGAGTAGAGCCAAGAGAGAAACGCATGAACTTGGACAATTGCTGGACTGCAAGTTGCCGCGGACAGTGCCGAACTTTGGGAAGATGGAGCTTAACTGAAAGGTCCCTTCTATATTTTTGTTGTTCTTGTTTTATTCCTGCCATTAATAAACCTGATCTTGCTTCAATTATTTTTTAACCTCAATGCTTGCAAGAAAATAGCAGGGCCCTTAGAGAGAGATGAGCCAAGTTCAGATTTTCCCAGGAACTAATACCGGGAGGGGGCCACAATGATGGAACTCAATCCATGTGAACTCAAACCAGAGACCTTGAACAATGTCAGGTTGGACTAGAAGATGATCTCTAAGGTTCCTTCCATCACCAACCTATGATTCCACTACATAAATCATGTGTCACTCAGATCATTGTCTGAATACACAATTCTTTTGAGTATGTATATCTCAGTTTCTAAGGAGCCTGTCTCCTAAAACAGTAAAAGTTCTTTGGCAACAAAGACTGTAAAATGTACTTGTTGGTTTTAGCTCTTGGGTGGGAAGATGAATGCCTTCATATGCTCAAAATGTTTTTGGATTAATTTGCAGCTAATATTTATTCTAAGTGGCATGAATCCAAGTTACTGGCAGAAAATTGCAACATCATTTCAAAGTAAATTTTTAAAATGCACTTTTTTAAATCTTGGAAAAAGGAAGAAATAAATAAGACTTCCTTGTCATCTCCCTTCAGGAGCAACAGAAGAAGAGAGAGCAGGGCTCTTAGAGAGACATGAGCCAAATTCAGATTTTCCCAGCTAAATAACGATCCAGCTGAATTTTTCCTAGTAAAGGGAAAGAAAGATGGATCCCAGTCCATGAGAATTCAAACCAAAGAACCTTTAGTGCCATTGTCAGTTTATTTCCGCTCAAAAAGTGTGATGCATAATATCTGTGAATAAACACCCCCCAAGAAAAGAAGACCCAACTGGGTCTCAGTACTAGAAAGTGACTGCAGGCAGCTAGGTGGTACAGTGAATAGAGAACTAGCCTGGAGTCAGGAGGACCTGAGTTCAAATCTGGCCTCAGACACTTGACCCTTACTAGCTGTGTGACCCCGGGCAAGGCACTTAACCCTGATTGCCTTGCCCTCCCCCCCCAAAAAAATAGTGATCCCAGAGTCCCTACAGGCTAACTCATCTAAACAAGAATCCTTTCTTCAACATTCCAAATGAGTGGTCATCTCTAGAAGATTGTGCTTGAAGACCTACAATGAGCTAGAACCTTATGAAGCAGCCCGTTCTCTTTGGGTGGCTCTAATTTGGGAAAAGTGTTGCTTTACCTGAAGTTGAAGCTTGCTTCTTTGCAGTTTCTACCCACTGCTCCTCCTTCTAAGGGCTGACAGCCTTTTAAATGCTCAAAGGTATGTATCATATCCCTTCTAAGTCTTTTCCAGGGAAAAACTCCCCAGTTCCTTTAACCAGTCTTCATACTACATGAACACAAGAATCTTCACTATCCTGGTTTCATTCCTCTGAATCCTTCCCTAAAATGTATCTTCTATAAAATATAGTACCTGGAACTGAACTGGCCTGACCTAAGTTGGTAGTGGTGATAGTTCCCCCATATTCTACCCAGAAAATAAGTCTGATAATGTTGTTCTTCCACTCATTCAACTCTAGTGTCTCCCTATTATCTCCAAGATCAAATATATTCTCCTCTGTTTTGTATTTTCCTCACAAACAGTGTTGTGAAAAGATAGAGAACAAGTATGGCCCCAAAGAAGAGATATGAGAAGACACTGCCCCCCGCGCCCCGCTCCTTTGCAAAACTGGAAGTCAATGAGCATGGGATATTACATGTAACATCAGAGTGCTTCAATGCATTGATTGGTTTTAATAATTTTCCCTTTTTTTCTTTAAAAAAATCCTTTGGCAGGGGCAAAAGGGAGGAATAATGGAAAAATCTAAACAACATAACCAAACAAATACAAATCTATCTTTAAAATTTCGCAACCAGGCCCTGGACTACTTTTCTATCTTAATTATGCATTACTTCCCTTCAAGTACACTGCAATTCAGAAAACCCACTATTGCTCCGATATGGTACTCCATATCCCGTCTCTGAGTTTTGGCACTAGCTGTCCCCAGTGCCACATAAGGCACTCCTTTCTCACTGCCAACTCTTAGAATCTACCCAGTGTTCAGAAGACCTTCCTTTAGATCTCTCCACATTACATGGAAACCAATGAAACATGCAAGTTGTCCTTCAGGTATCCCTCTCCTACTCCATGACCATCCCACCTGTTTGTGTAATCAAACAACATCATTTATACCACTCCTAGCCACTTCTTTTTCTGATGGGACCTCTCATGGCTAAGTGGAAAATTGGACAGAGCTCTGAGCTTAGGAATCAGAAAGACCTGAGTTCAAATCTTATCACCTACTTAGTTATAGAATGCTGAACAAGTCAATAATCTCTCTGATACTCAATTTCCTCCATTTAAAATGGGATTATAATAGCACCTACTACCTTACAGGATAGTGAAGATCTTGTAAAAATCTTATTTGGAAATTTACCAGGTTTCTTGGGACCATCTGCCTAAGCAAGGTCATAAAATTTTATCAGCCCTGTGAAAGAACATGTGAATTGGTTTACTGAGAAAATGAGATCTTCTCTTCTATTACAAGTTCTCCTTGACAAAAATGGGAGAATTTACAAGTTTGTTTATAGTACAGAAGTGCTTTATGTCATGACTTGTAATTATGAAGATTATGGAATTAAACCTGGAATAGTATATACCGAAATTTCATTTTGAACTAACTTGGTCTTAACAGACTCCAGTCTTAGAGATTTAATTTTGCTTTAGGGATTAATATACAATACCTTAAGAGATAGATATCTGTTAATCTGGAGATTTACAATAGCTAACCTGAGTGTGTGTGTACATGTGTGTGCACGCGCACTTGTGTGTGTGTGTGTGATCTTATATTTTCTATGTGGAATTCCAGAATGTAATTATTTTCCTGATTTCTAATGTTTGATTTTTACAGGATGAGTTTAAACTGGAGAAGAAGATGAAAAGGATGTTGAGTGACATTCTCCATTCTTCACTATTGCTCACCCCACTCATTCAACCCACTGCCAGATCTTGTTATATCTGTTTTCATGCATAATTGTAGCTCAATAGAGAGACAAAGGCTGGATATATACATCTGGGAATCATCTCCACAGAGGTGGTAATTGAATCTGTAGGAGCTGATGAGATCACTAAAAGAGATAATGAAATGCAAAAACAAAAAGGGGACCAAGGTCAGAGCCTTAAGGGACACCCACAGCATGGACGATTTGGGTAAAGATCCAGCAAAAGAATCTGAGAAGCAATAGTCAGACAGATGGAAGGAGAGCCGGGAGAAAGCAGGATTGTGAAAATCTAAAGGGGAGAGAGTAGCCAGAAGGCATTGGCATTGTCACATGCTTCAGAGAGGTCAAAAAGGATCAGGATTGAGAAAAGGCCATCTGATTCAACAATTAAGACATTGCAGGTAACAAACGTAGTATCCTTGTCTTGCCCTTACAGAGCAATCATCCTAGCCTTCATAATACAGATGTCACTCCTAGCATACCAGATAGTTATCGCAGAATCATATCATTTGAGAGTTGGAAGGCACCTTAGGAGCTATCTAACCCAACCAAGACCCCCACCCTTCCCCCCAAAAAGTATCCTTACTACACCATACCTGACAAATGGTCTTCCAGTCTGCTTGAAGTTCTACAATGAGGAGATACCCATGGCTTCAAAGGCAGCCCTTTCTAGTCTTAAATAGTTCTAATTGTTACAAAATTTGTCTTTACATTGGGTCTAAATCCATCTCTTTGAATCTTCTGTGCATTGCTCTTGAATCTATCTTCTGGGGCCAAAAAAAAAGTCTAATCCTTCTTCTACATGACAGCCCTCCAAACACATAAAAACAGCAGTAATATTCTCCTTAAATCTTCTCTTCTCCAGGCTAGTTCTGTCAACCAATCTTCATAATGTATGGTTTAATCCTTTCACTCTTAGTCGAACTCTTCTAGATTTCTTCTAGGCATCTTGTCTATGCCCTTCCTAAAACGTAATGCTTAGAATTAAATACGGTGTTCTAAATGTAGTCTGTCAAGGGGAAAATATAACAAAATTTATTTCTTGCTCATTATGTTCATTTAACTTCTGTAATGCAGCCTTAGATTATATATCCTTTGGAGTAGCCTGTGATTCCATATGTTATTCTTGTGGTCCTTTAACTCTCCCAAGTTTCTTCATAGGACTTGCTATCTATGTCTCCTTCCATCTTTTGAACCTAAGTGCAGGGCTCACACTTAGCTACATATCCAAGAAAAACCCAGATTGAGACAATGCAGAGTCTTGACATCAACTGAAGAGACCAGTAGACATAGGGGAGCTATGGCACAGGAGGAGAGGGAGACACAGCCGGAATGGCACATAGTAGGTGCTTAATAAATGCTTAATGATTGATTGCCCCTGCAGATTCTATCCTGAACTATACTTGGAACCACTGGGGGAAGGAGGGAAGGAGAGATGCTTCCTGCTCCTGAAGAGGGAAAGGGAAGGATATCCAAGAAACCACATGAGAGTGAATCATATATAGTAATGATAACTTATATTTCTCCAGTGGTTTCAAGTTTATAATGTGCTTGCCTCAGAGCAGCCCTTTGAGACTAAAAGTGTTGTTATCATAGTCCTCATTTAACAAATGAAGGAATAGAGGATTAGAGAAATGAAATTAAACAAGGAAACATAACCAGCAAGTGGCAGAGCTGCAATTCAATCAATCAAACATTTGTAGAGCCTCTTGTATATACCAGGCACTAAGCTATGTTCTGGAGATACAAAGATAAGCAGAAACAGTCCCTGCCCTCAAGGAGTTTACAGCATCTGGCTGGGACAGACAACATGGACATAGATCAGTATATTAAAAATGGCAGAGTGTCTGGAACATAGTAGGCATTAATAAATGTTTTTGATCGATAGATTAATACAAGGTGATTTTGTTGGGACAGCACTAACAGCTGATGCTATCAGGAAAGGCCAAATGTCGAAGATTAGACCTAATGGACTTGAGCTGACCCTTGAAGATGACTAGTACTCTGATGGCCAGAAGTGAGCAGAGAAAGTCCATTCCTAAGGCAGAGGTTAGAGATAGAATATTACATTTGATGAACACAGAGAACGCCGGCTGGACTAGACCCAAAGGCACGTGGAGGGGAATAAGGAACATTAAAGCCCATAAGGGTTGTTTGGGGCCAGGTTGTGAAAGGCTCTAAATGCCAAATAGAGGATTATTTTATATCTTATACTAGAGCCGGTAGGAGCCACTAAAGTTTATTGAGAAGGAGCATCACAGATCAGATCTGAACTTTCAGGGAATTAGTTTGGGGAATTGGCAACCAGGAAGGTTGGATTGGAAAGGGAAGAGCCTTGGGGCAAGGAGGGCATTTCAATTACCTGTTTCTCTAGACTTCACCCCCAATACTTTTCCCCCTTGCTCCGTGCTGAGCGTCCTTGTGGTCACTAGACCATTCAACTGGGGATGCCATTACAAGGTAGCTATCCATATATAAACGCCATTCATAATTTAAGTTTATGATTCAGAGGATGTTCTATGATATTTATTTTATCTCTCTGAAAAGTAGTAAAAACTAGAGTCTAGGATCACTGGGGAAAATCCTCCTTTTTTCAGTCTTTTGATTTGCGTTTTAAATACTAGAAAGGTCAGCCCTCAATGTTTCCTTCCCTGTAGCTTTTTCATTGCTCCTGGGTGCAATTATAGGCTGCTTGAATCTTAAAATCACTTTTTCAAAAGTTATTACTTGAAACTAGCATTTATTTGTCTGAGCTATTTCAGAATACAGAGCTAGAAGCCACAGTCCATTAAAACCAAGATGCTGTTTTAGCCTTAAGAAGTCCAGCTGTGAAAGGTGCCTCCCCCAAAGACCCTTGACCTGTGTAACCTAGATGTTATAGAGAGAAAATAGGCCCGTTGTGATACACTATGCCCCAGGCTCACATCCGCCTCTATTCTTAGATGTTGGCAGCTTTCCCCTCTAACTTTGAGGTGTCATAGAAAGGAAACTTTAATAACAAGTCATGAAGTCACAGTCTATTGATTTTTTTCTTCTTTCATGAAGCATCTGTTGTTTTTTGTGCCCTTGTCACTTCAGCAGGGCCCTGGTGAAATGATTCACTTAAGGTGAATAGCAAGATTAAGAGAGGCTCATTTTCACAGAGTACTGGGAAAACAGAATCTATTGTTGGTGAAGGTATAGAAAGACATCAGGGCCACTGAAGCCTATACTCCCCAAAGAAAGTGCATCCCAAGGCCAGGAGTCCTTTGTTACCCTCCTCCCAGGAAAGTAAAGAAGCCATGTCAATCATGGGTACCTGCATGTCAGTGAAACAGCTATGAGCTGGAGATCAGTGTCCCCAGAATGAATAATGACAATTGGAGAGGCCCTGTTAGATGGGATTGTTGGTGTCTATTTACATTCCTTTCAAAGGCTTGAGATTATAGCTCAGTATCCTTTCCCCAGGTCTTCAATAGCCTCTCATGTCTTATTAAAAAGCCTGTTATGGAAAAAGCATTGCCAGGTTCTGGGAGAAAAAGGTAACTTAAAAAAAAACCTTCCCAACTTTTCACTTCCAGCACATGTTATATAAAGTATAGTGACAAACAGTGATAATATAGTTAATTATAGATAATCTATTATGTTATTTATTCTGCGTTTGGATGATAGTGCTCGTTACTTTAAGCCTTAGCATAACCATAACCACTCAAAGCAGGTGGGCCTAACAATCGACATAGGAAAAACTAAATGGATGAAAACTGCTTCTTGTTCAGGTTATGAAATTCAGTTTGATGGACGGCACACTGACTTTGTCCATCAGAATAACCTTAGGCACTGAAAATGGACCATAATTTAGGTATAGAATCAAATAGGAGGAAGAGAGAGGCTGAGTTGCATTTGGAAAATTACATGATGCTTTCAATGATTCCAAGGTGCTGTCAGAAATAAAAATTCACCTTTTTTTAAACACCTGTGTTCTTCTGGTGATGCTTCAAGACCATAGGGGTTAGAGAGGCCATTTCATATCCTAGGAAGAGTGCTGGATTTGGTGTCAGGAAGATCTGTGTGGTGTGACCCTGAATAAGTCACTTCAGAGAAACTTCTCTCTGATCCTCAGTTTCTTCACTTGTAAAATGGGTATCATAATAATAGCTGTAGTGGCCACCAAACAGAGTCATTGAAGACTGAGACAATTTATACAAAACTCTTTGAGAACTTTAGAGTGTTATGCAATGTCAGGGATTGTTAAACATAGAATATAATCTCCAAAGAATAAAAAAAAATCACACATGACCCGAAAAGCAATGGAGCTGTATGATGTGCTGATAATAATTGTAATAGCATTTATGTAGAATTGTAAGGTTTTTAAACTCCTTTGCATATATTATCTCATGTGGTTCTCACAACCACCCTGTGAAGGAGGGGCTACCATTAACCCCATTTTACAGAATAAGAAACTGAAGATGAAGGTGGATAATGGGGGATAACCTGAGGAAGTAAACTCAAGCAATAGAAGATAGATGGCAAGACCAGGCATGGCAAGGTAAGTATGAAAAGCCAGGCAGACAGAAAGAAAGTTAAGTAAAGTGTCCAAGTATATTAGCACTTGGAACAAATTGGTTGTAAGAAGTTTTATCCAGGTCCTACGGAGGAGAGAGCTGGATGCTCTGAGGAGGAAGGAACTGCTTGTCTTCCTAGGAACGATATAGCAAAGCCATGGAAGCAATCAGATGGGAGGAAATCACAGTCCAAGCCGGACTTCAATTCCTGGAAAAATTCTAGAATAAATTATTAAAGAGATAGTTGACAAACATCCAGAAGGGAAAATAGTGATTATAAAGAACCACCTTGGCTCCATCAAGAATTGATCGTACCACACTAACCTCTTTTCCTTGTTTTCACAATGAGGAGAATTCTGTAGACATTGTTTTCCTAGACTTTAGCAAAGCTTCTGATAAAATCTCATACTCTTCTTGTGAGAAGTTGGAGAGATGTGGATCAGGTGATATTACCAGCAGGTGGATTCAGAGCTAGTTGAGTGGCCATATTAGGGGAAGAGAAGGAGAGGAGCATTTATTAAGCACCCGCTGTGTGCCAGGTACAAATATTATGTCATTTGATCCTCACAACCCTGGGAAATAGGTGTGTTAAAAGAGTGGTTGTTAATCGTTCAGGATCAACATGGCAGGAGGTCTTCTGTAGAATACTCTAGATACTTGGCCTATTGCCATTTAGCTTTTTTGTCAATGACTTTGATGGAGGCATAGATGATATGCTCATTAAATTAGCAGGTAACACAAAGCTGGGAGAGATAGCTAACATGTTGGATGACAGAGTCAGAAGACAAAAGGATCTCATCCGGCTAGAACACTGGGCTGAACCAAATACGCTGCAATTTAATAGGGAAAAATGACCAAAGTCTTGTATTTGGGTACAAAAAGAATCAACTCCACAAGTGTGATATGGAGAGGCACAGAAAGCCAGCAGCTGTTCTGAAAAAGATCTTGGGGTTTTAGTTGAAAGCAAGTTCCATGGGAATCATCAGTGTGATAGTTTACCAAAAAGAAACAAGTTCATTCAATCTTAGGCTACATTAAAAGGGAGATAGGATGCAATATCAAGATAACTGCCTGAACTGACAGCTCAGTTCCCACACCCCTATAGCAGAAAAAATAAAAACAAAATTAAAGATAGTGCCAGATAGAATAATGATCAAAATATTAAATATGTAATGACAGGAACTTCACCCCAGAACTGAACAAAAAACCAGAAGCCCTAGGCAATAGGAAAGGAGACCACCCACAAAGCCAACACCTATGATAGCTTCCCAGCACAACCAGAGATGGGCTGGGGATACAAATAGCCTGCAAAATTGTATGTCTAGAGGCATCAAGACTGGGTCCCCCTAAAAAAGTCTAAGGGTGGTTGAACATACACAATTTGGACCTTGGAAGCAGCAAAGACCAGGGTAGTATGCCTGCAGAGGACAGCCCCAGCTCTTGACTTCCAAGATTCCAAGAAGTCTATCCCGGGACACGAAAGGGAGCCATGAAGATCCTGCTCAGAAACTCAAGAGATTCAATAGAGAGAACGTGAGCATAGGAACCCAAGTGACCCAAGTAAAGACCAAGTAAAATTGAACACCTCACCTTAAAAATGTAGAAGGATAAATCCCCAACTGAAAGCTGGAGGGATAAGTAAACATTAAAAAATAACACTAATGACTATAAAAGATTATTGTAGATCCCAAGAGCTTCAAAAATCTAATCTAGAAGGAAACAAAAGCTCCTTAATGAACAACCTCAGGCAGAGACTCAAAAGAAAAAAATTCTGAAAGGACTGGTTAATTTCTTGAAAAAAAAATGAAATGAGATTAAAAAAGGAAGAAAAGCTCTAGAGGAAAAAGTGGAAGGAGATTGAATAGCTTAGGAGAGAAAGTGGTCAACTTCACCCAAATAGCAGACTCCCTGAAAATTAGAACAAAAGAGAGATCAATGTGTGTGAAGAACAGAGTGGAATTTGTGAAAGGAGAGAAGAGAGCACAAGGTTCCTTGGGTTCTTCAGTCTCTTTGCACTTTGAGTGCTTCTGGCTTCCAGCTTCAAGAGAGAAGATGGGCAGTGCCAAAGCCTATTTCATATTGCTGAAGGGAAAGTAAGAATCTGGGAAGAGGCTGACTTGAGAGTAGCAGGTAGTTTCTATCATGTCCCTGTCCCAACTTGCTACACTAGGGACTTTGGGGAATTTCCATTTTGAGTGAGATCTGGGATTCTTTCTTGCTTGAGCAGTTATTTCACCCACAGTGGGAAAGCCCCTTCATTCTATATTGTCTGGCATATATTCCCCTATATATACTTTCTCTGATTTCTGTTTTGCTATTGACTTGGATGAATGGGTTTCTTTACTACTTCCAAGGGGAAAAAAGTATGAATCAGTGACTCCATAAGACATCAAAAAATATTAAAACAAAATCAAAAGATAATAAAGAAGAAAAAATGGGATGTCTGCTGTCAAAAACAATTTACCTGGAAAACAGGTCAAGGAGGAGGATTTAAGAATCATTGAGCTTCCTGAAAGCTATGATTTAAGAAATCAAACAAACCTGGATACTATATTTTAAGGAGCCATCAATGAAAACTTTCTATATCTATTGGAACCAGGAGACAAAGTAAAAGTAGAAATCCCCTGATTGCCTCCTGAAAGAGACCCCAAAAGAAAGTATTCCAGGAATATCATAGCCAAAATACAAATCTTCCATATCAAAGAAAAAGGATTTCAAGGAGCCAAAAAGAAACAAAGTTCAAAGACCAAGGAAGTAGCATGCAAGATCTGGCACTTTCTAATATGAACAAGAGGCAGGTTTCTACTATAAACAAGAGGTACGTGACATTCCAAAAAGCAAAAAAAAAAAAAAAAAAACTTATAACCAAGAATAAATTACCTGGAAAGTTGTATATGATCCTACAGGGAGAAAAAATGGATCTTTAATGGAATAAAAGATTTTCAATCATTCCAGATTAAAAAGACCAGAGATGAGTAAGAGCTTTGAAATGCAAATGCAAAACTCAAGAGAAATTTAGAAAAATAAATGTATTTGAATAATTCCAAGAGTCTGTATGATGATGAAGGGGGTAATATCCTAATAAAAGGAGAAGAAACAAATGTCTCTTCAGAATCTTAATGTCTTTAATGGGTATTGAAGGAAGTAATAAAGATAAAGAAGCTCTGGAAGTGAATTAGGTCTAAGAGTTTCAAAAGGGGGGCAAAAGAAGGAAGATAAAAAGAACACACTGTGGTAAAAAATAAAATAAAAAGGAAGAAGGGGGATTGATATTTCTCATAGGGTGCATGAGAAGATGAGATTTAAAAATGGAGGAAAGGATAAAGGGAGCATGCACCCAGATGAACCAGACAAAGGGGGGTTGAAACATACATGGGCATGCACACATGCGTGCGTGCAGACACACACACGCACATACACACACACACGTGTGGAAATGCACCAAATTCAATAGGGAAACGTGAGAATAGGGAGCGTTCCTAGGAAAGATAATACTTGGGAGGAAATAGTTGTAAACAAACTTGCTGCTCCTGAAGTGGATGGGAGTAGAGGGAGAATAATATTGAAAAGAAGAAAATATCAGGAAACTGAGAAGATACCCTTCAATAAGGGAAGGGCTGAATAAATTGTGGTATGTAAATGTAATGTAATATTACTGCATCATAAGAAATAATAAAGAGAAAATTTCACGATAATTTCATGCAGGCTGAAGTGGGCAGAACAAGTAAAATAATTTACATAATAACAGCATTGTAAAGAAAACAACTTTGAAAGATTTAAGAACTCTGATCAAACCAATGCCCAGCCATGCATGTTATGGACCTCCTAACAGAGAGCAGATGTACTCAAATTGCGGAAAGAGACATACATTTTTGGACATAGTCGGGATGTGGATTTATTTTAATATGCTTGTTAAAAGGGTTTTTTTTCTGTTTTTAATTGGAATAGAAGGTTTGTTGGGGCAAGAAGGTAGTGATGATCATGCCCCACCCCAGAAAAAAAATCTTATAAACAGGAAAGTTATTGAAACATTTTTAAAAAGAACACAGAGAACAGGAGGAAATTCAGAAAGAAACAGACAAGCAGGATAGTTTTCAAAGTAATGTGCTAAGTTCGTTTCATCATTTTTTAAAAGCAAGTGGTATATCAAAAGAGATTCATGGTTTCATATATAATCTATGTATTCTATTTACTATACAGAAATGCTCAATACTTTTGGGTATCTGTTAAGTTTGAAATAAAAAAATAAATTAAAAAAATTTTCTAAGAAAAGCATAGTTTCCAGATTTAGGGGAGTGATAGTCCCACTGTCCTCTACCCTTGTGAGTCCTAATCTGTAGCACTGTGTTCAGTTCTAAGTTTAAGAAAGAATATAGGATGATAATATCATAGATTTACAGATAGATGAGACTTCAGAGGCCATCAAATTCAACCTCATTTTAAAGATGCGGAAACTGAGGCTGAGAGATTAAATAACTTGCCCAGGGTTACACAACTAGTACACATCTGCACCAAAATTTGAATCCAGGTCTTCCTGACACTGCTCTATCCACTGCATCCCTGATTGACATTAATAAGCTGGAGAATGCATGCAAGAGAGTGACTAGGAAGGTGAAGGACTTTGAGTCCATGTCATATGAGGATCAGTTGAGGGAAATGGGCATGTTTTACTTGTAAAAGAGAAGATGCAAGGAGACCATGATCATTGTCTTCAAGTATTTGAAAGGCTGCCACATGGAGAAGGGGCTGGATTTGTTCTGGTTGAACCCAGAGGCCAGAACCAAGAGGAATTGGCGGAAGAGTTGTAAAGAAAATTTAGGCTCCCTATGAGGCCAACCCTGCAAATTAGAGCTGTCCAAGAGTGTGATTAGCCTGGTATTTTCACTGGCTGTCCCCCATTTCTGGAATGCTCTCCTTCCTCCTTTTCTGCCTTCTGGCTTCCCCGGCTTCTTTTAAGTCCCAACTAAAATCTCACCTTTTATAGGAAATCTTTCTCAATCCCCCTTAATTCTAGTACCTTCCTTCTGTTGGTTATTTCCAGTTTATCCTTTACAATTATCCCTTCCATATTGCTACTTGTCCCATCACAGTTTCAATATATCGTGGGTTGACATAAGAAATCAAATGGGAATTTTTGGAGTTTCGCAGAAGCTGCAGATGACATTCAAAGGCCAGCAGATAACACCGAAAAGGTTTAGAAACTCAGAAATGCAAAAAGTATATTATAGTATTGTATAATGTCAACATATCTAATCTTTTAATACCATAATAATTTAGACTTCTTCTTTGGCATGAAGGGAGGGTCAAAATATTTTACATGAATTTTCCAGATCAGGGGAGGACCACGCCCCTAACCCCTTCAATGTGAAAAGGAAAATAACTGTATATATCTTATTTGAGCATGGTTGTTTTCAAATTCTTTCCCCCATTAGATTGTGAGCTCCTTAAAAGTAAGGACTATTTTTGACCTTTCTTTGTATTCCCAGCACTTAGCATAGTGCCTGGCACAAAGTTGGTACTTAATAAGTGTTTATTGACTGACCAACTGGTGGAGCAAATCCCTAAGCTGACAGAATCCCAGATTCCTGAAGAATTAAAGGAAGTATGAGAGAATGTCCTAAGAACATAAAGAGACATGTAACTGAAAGTACCATGCAGGTCAAAGAAAGGCAGGAAGGCAAGATTCCCACCTCTGCCTGAGGGAATCAGAGTTTTCTTATAGGGGGTGAAATTTGAGTTGTGTTTTGAAGAATAATTAGAACTTACAGTAAAAGAAGGTGGGCATTCTAGGCATAAAGAACAGGCTGGGTAAAAGGTACCAAGGCAAAGGACAGAAGATCAGGGTTAGAATCATGCCGTAATCATTCAGTTTCCTAGGACAGGTGAATAGGGTCTGCAGATTTGGGATGCATTTTCCAGACAATGATAAAGTAGTTGACATGTATATAGTGATGTGTTACTAATTACTTTATGTACATGACCTTATTGGAGTCTTCTACCAGTTCACAGGATAGAAACATTTTTGCTTCATTCTACAGATGAGAAAACTGGGGTTAAAAAAATATGTGAAGGGGGCAGCTAGGAGGTGTAATGAGCAGAGCACTGGCCCTGGAGTCAGGAGGACCTGAGTTCAAATGTGACCTCAGACATTTAACACATTTACTAACTGTGAGACCATGGGCAAGTCACTTAACTCCAGGTGCCCTGCCTTCCTCCCTCCAAAAAAAATATGTATGACTTGCCTATAATTATAAAGCTAGTAAATTTAGGAGGTAGGATTTTTATACTTTTTTTTAAAAAAAATTTAACACTGTAAAAAGTTTCTATTCCAAATTCTCTCCCTCTTTTCAGCCCCTTCCCTACCCATTGAGAAAGCAAGCAATGTGGTACCCATTATAAATGTGTATACTATATATATATATATATATACACATACATACATATATATGTGTATATATATGTGTGTATATATAACGTATGTGTGAAGTCATGTAATACATTTCCATATTAGCCATGTTGCAACAAAAAAGCAAGAGAAATAAAGTTTAAAAAATTATGCTTCAATCTGCTGTCAGAATTCGTTAGTTCTCTCTCTGGAAGTGGATAGAATTTTTCAGCATTCTTTCTTTGGAATTTTCTTGTAGCACAGTAATATTCCATCACAGTCATATACCATAATTTGTTCAGCTCTTTCCTGATTGGTGGACATTCCCTCAATTACCAATTCCTTGCCACTACAAAAAGAGCTGCTATAAATATTTTTGTACAAATTGGTCTTTTTCCCTTTTCTTTGATCTCTTTGAGATACAGACTATTGCTGGGTCAAAGAGAATGCAGTTTTATACCCTCAGTTCCAAATTGTTCTCCAGAATGGTTGGGCCAATTCACAACTCCACCAGCAGTACTGAAGCATTCCTATTTTCCTCCATCCCAGAAGGCAGAATTTGAACCCAGACTTTTTCTAATTTTAATTCCAGCACTATTTCTTCTACAGCCCATTGCCTCTCATAAATCATCATTAGGTACCAATTTATTAGAACCAGTTCTATGTTCTATGGCTCTTTCCCTTTTAGTCAGGATAAGTTGAGATCATGAGTGAACCGTGCCTAAAGCATAAGAGATAGTGATAAGTTAATCAGTCAGTCAATCAATAAGCAACTACTATGTGCCAGGCATATGCTAAAATAATCTTGCAAAGTTTTTTGTTTATAAGCATATTCCTCAGGATACTTAAAGGCCCCAAAGCCCTAATGGCTGTTAGCTTGCCATTTGTGTCCTTTGAGACCGACAAATGATTGGCAATGGATCCTACTTATTCATTCTGGCTGTTGCACAAAGACCTAACCTCACCTGCCCCTCCACTGAAGCAAAAAGCTAACATCAGTTAGAGGAAGGTGTGGCAGGGTTATCACCTGTCCCTGGATCCATAGCTTACATGTGATTTATTTTTCAAGGATCACTTGTCCAAGCAGCTGACATTGGTCAGCTCACTTGCCAGATTGGAAAACAAAGACACAAACTCCTTTTGCTTTAGTCCTACTCAGTTCACAAAATATGATCCACTTTTTACTGTCACCTAGGGAAATAAATAATCCTTATAAGGCCTGTCAGGAGCATTAATATACCATTCATGTTCTTCTCCTTGCCCTGTTTTGCCATCTAGTAGAACCATACCCATTTCAGCCCAGTTCTGCCCACACACACACACGCACACATGCACATGCACACTTTTTAGAAAATAAATCATCATCTAGGCTTTAGGACAGGTGGGCAGCTCTGGTGAGGGTTCTACTAAATTGAAGCTGAAATCTCTCTGCAATCATGAGCTCAGATTTAGAGCTGGAAGTAGAATTATAAATCAGCTAATTCAACCTCTTTGGTGTACAATTGAAAAAAATCTGAGGTCTAGAAAAAGGGACATTACTTGCCCAAAGCCACATAAGTAATAAATAGTAGAATGGAGATTTGAACCCAACTCCTTTGACTTCAAATTCTGTGCAATATGCTATACCAATTTGCTACACAAGATCAGACCAATGGCCTATCCAGTCCTGTCCAGATTGTCACATTTTAGGGATGGGGCTTAAGGCATAGGATAGCCTGGTGTCTTCTAACACACTAGCTAAGAAGTCAGAAAACATAATACCAGGGGTCTATGATTATTGTGATAATCTAGGTAACAGGTGATGGCTCTATGCGTGGACAGAACAGGAATGAGAGATAATATGGAGGGAAAATAGATAAAATTTGGCATCTGATTTGGTTATGGAGAGGGGGGAAGAATCAAGGAGTTGGACTGATTCCAATGTTGCCAACATGGTTGACTAGAAAGATGATTGTGTCCTTGACATAAATGGGAAAGAGTAGGGTGGATTAAGGAGAAAAATCATGAGCTCCCTTGTAGACATATTAAGGTCTGAAATCTTTAATGTACATCAAATTCACAATGTCTTTATTTGTCTCTATGTCTTGGAGATGTTTGCAATGAGTAGCAGAAGAGAATGACAGAGATATTTACTTTTATTAAAAAAGAATAACATTCCTTTTTATATTTTTACTTTCCTACTGAACTTACATGTCCAAATCCTTTAAAAAATAATGCTATACTTCCATAATTCAATATGACTTTGTAATCAAGGGGGAAATGCCAGCAGATAATCCAAAACAGGAACGACGAAGAATTTCTAATAAACAACATTTTTTGGCCAGGGAACCATAATTATTCTTACTAAGATGACAAGTATTTTCAATCCTGAGGGAAAAAACAGCTTAAGAAATTTCTGAATAAAATAACAGTAAACTATAAATATAGTGGTGATATTATCATTTTTTTAAAAAAAAGGAAATTGATTCCTCTTCCACAAAGCTTTTCTTGGTCTCATACAGTAAAAATCATTCTCTTCCGATTTTCCTTAGAGTACTTTATGCCTCGGTTTCCTCAGGTATAAAAAAAAAGAGACTTGTGCTAGATGATCATATAGTTGTCTTTTTAAATTTTGTTTTTATCATGACTTTTGTTGTTATATCACATTCATTTCAAAAATATCCCTTTGTCCTCCTCCACTTAATCTCTTGTGGCAAAAATGCAAAAAAAGGGAAAAAGCAGTTGAGTAAAACACACAGATTGTCTGACAGCAAATGCAATATTCCACACCCCTAGTCCCTCACTTCAGCAACGAGTGAATGAATGAATAAAAAACATATATTAAGCACTCTGTTTGCCAAATACGCTTCTAAGCCTGCAACAACAACGTTACTTGCAACTGCTGTGGGGATGTAAGACTGATAACACCAGCACACAGCAGGGCTGCTAGCACAGATTATCTGCTTTTCTAAAGGAAAGCAACTTTAAAGGGGTCAACAATCTTACCTTAATCAAACATATATATATATATATATATATATATATATATATATATATATATATGTATGTATGTATGTATATCATTCACTTAGTTCAGGGGAAAAGTCAATACCCTAAACTTCAGAGAGAATACAAACAGAAATTACAAGCAGAAATTATATAAACAGAGCAAATAACACAAATCAGCAGACAGGGCTTCTGTCTGTCCATAGCAATACATACATTGTTACCAGAGAGAGAGAAGCACAACATCTGGGTTTTCAAAGCTGGAGGGCTCCTTAATGGCTACCTAGAGTCTCATCTGGCTAAATCACATGAACACTCTTCCCATGAGTGAGCCCCAAAGTGAAGTGCTAACCTCAGAGTATATATACACTTCTTCAGGGTCAGAGGGCATCGTGACCCAGGCTCATGTGACTTAGGCTTCCATGTGACTTAAGCAGTCACATGGGCCTATTAATGGATGGGAAAGATCTTCCCTTCAAGCAAAAAAATACATTAACAATACAAAGCCCTGGAGGTACAAATAGGAAAAGTGATATGATCCCTGTTCTTAAGGACCTCACTTTCTAATAAGAGAAGATAATATTTCATAAAAGAAAATTCAACTGCTGGGCTTATGAGAAAGTAGAAAAACTAAGAAGGCAGCAATGAAGAGAAGATGGTGCATTTTCTGTAGTTTTCTCTGGAGCCAAATGTGGATATTATAATTACGTAAGATATGGATTAATTTTTGTGTTCTTTCAATTTATCTTGCAGTTGTACATATTGGTTCTGATTACTCCATCATCTATCACTTCTCTGAATTCTTCATATTTGTGGAGTAATAAGGATGGAACATCATACAAAAGTGCCCTTTCTGCTTCAAGCCAACCACATGTCTCAGCTATTTGTAATTCAGCAAATTTTGGGTAATCCTTTGGTCATTCCCCAATCCCAGGATAGTGGCAAGGAGGTGAGGTGCTGTGTTAAAAAGAAGAGATACCTTCTGGATCTCTCTCCCTTCAGTTCTCCAGAATGTGTGGCAAGTGATCTTATGAGGGATGGAGGGAACATTCATTCACCCATCTCCCCACCCCAACACATGGCTACTGCTTCCATATGACAGCTAGAGTGGGTGGATAAATCTCCCTCTGACTCTCCTACACAATAAGTTACTCCCTAGAATGATGAGGATGGTGAGGAGAATGGTAGGCCAGCAGGAAAGGGGATTACTAATGAGATCGACTTGAACTTCTTTTCCTATCATGATTCTCAGCCTTCATGTTCACTTCTGCTCCTATTATCTTCCCTTATAACCCTCTTTTCAGCAGGGTGTGACGTATTGTCCAATGCAACCTCTAGATCAGAAATCATACTTCCCATTTGCAGCCCACCAGTTCTTGCTCTCATTAGCAGAGCCCTTTTCACGGATGCTATTCCTAGGTCCCTGCACTATTTCCCTGCCTCCAAAACAATCCTTAAAAGATCAGAAGCATATTCATTTATGCCTCTAAGAATTGAATAGGCAAAGACAGTTATTTTCAGTTTCCTTACAATGGCGACCCAGCTTTTCTAAAAAATCATTAATAAGAGATAAGGGATACTTAATTTTACGATGTTTCTACTCTTCCTATAAAGCTCTTTAAGACATCCATCCCACTAACCCTAGTGGGTAAACAGGAGCCTTTTCTTCATACCAAGGACAGTGCTCCATATATTCCCCTAACAATACTGCAGGCACAGGATACTAGGGTCCTATCTCTAGCCATCCAATCACCTATGGATGCCTTTCTTCCTTACCCCACTTCAACAATGAATTTAATCAGGAAGTCATTGTAAACAATCCCTACCGACTAACCCCAAATCTGGACTAGGTTAGAGCAATGATTCAAGTTTGAAATTAGAATATACTGAGACACTTACAGAGCATAAAATACAATAAAAAACAACTTTGCTCAAGTCTCACTCCATTTTTCACATAGCCACCAAAGTGATTTTCCTAAAGCCTAGGTCAAACCATATCATTCTGCTGCTCATTAAACACCAAATGGTCCCCAATTACATCTAGGATCACCAATAAACTCTTCCATTTGACATTTAAAGCTATTCCTACCTTCCCAGTCCCCTCCAGACTCTCCAGTGTCTAATGGCAAGGGTGGGGAACCTGTAGACTAGAGGCTCTCTAGATCCTCAACTGCAGCCCTCTAACTGAATCCAAACTTCGTAGAACAAATCCCCTTAATAAAAAGATTTATTCTGTAAAATCTGAACTCAGTCAAAAGTCATACCCAAGGACCTAGAAGGTCACAAGATCCCCACCCCTGGGACTCTAACCCTACTTGTTCATCATTACCCATAACATTCCCTCTTGATGTTCTGTTCCTTTTGTGCTATATGTCTATCATGCCCAGAATGTTCTCCCACCACACCTCCCCCTCCTGGAATTCCTGGTTTCCTTAAAGACTCAACCCAAGTACCACTTTGTACATGCAGCCTTTCCTGTTCCATTCTCATTATCTGTGCCATCCCTTCAAAGGTTACTTTGTATTTGATTTATATTTCTTGCATACACCTACAGATGTACACATTGTCTCTCCTATTATACCATAAGTGCCTTGATGGCAAACACTGATTTACTTTAGTCTTTGTATCCCTACTACTTACCTTAATGCCTGACATATGATAATAATATGCTTATTGATTGACCTGACTTGTTTAAAATTCCTGTGTTTTTTTACATTATTGCCTTTTGCTGTTCTTCTGTCAAATTTACTTCCACCTCTGTATTTGTGTGTTCCAAATCTGTTATTCTCTCTCTCTCAAAGCATCCGTGTCTTTGGAGAGATTACCCATCATGTTTTCAAAATTCTTTACCTTGATGTTTATAAAGTACCATATGAAGAGCTCAGATTTTCAACCTACTTTCATTCCTAATTTATGTTTAAAAAATTCTTAATTTAACACACACAGAGAATCACATAAAAAGTCAAACAGAAAAATAGGGTTATATGTAAAATCATGTATCTCTATTAAGCAATTTCCTTTTAAAAAATATAATAAATGTTCCTTTCAAAGCTTTCTTGATTATCCACATTTCCCTAGGAATTTTTTATGTTTCCTTTTGTTCATTTTTAAGAGGCTTCAATGACCTATTTTTATTTCTCTTTTTTCTTTTCTTCATCAACCCTATCCCTAGCTGCTCTCTCTTCCCTAATTCTCCTTCAATAAAAAAACTGTAGTTATTTTTAATTTAATTTCTCTTTCTATCCCTTCCATCTGTTTAAAAATATTTTTAAGAAGGCACATGACTTATATGGATTTATTTCATATCCTGATACTTTGATAAAATTATTATTTCAATTATTTTTAGTAGATTCTTTAAGGTTCCTTATGAAAATTGTCATATCATCTGCAAAAAAGTGACAATTTTGTTTCCTCTTTGCCTTTACTCATTCTCTCCATTTCTTTTTCTAGTCTTTTTGCTATAGATTGCACATCTAGAACTAAAATAAATAATAGTGGTGATAACAGAAATCCTTGAAAAGTCTCTTGTTTATCTCTATTACATAAAATGCTGACTTTGGGAATCAGATACTATTTATAATTTTAAAGAAAAGTCAGTCTGTTTCTATGCTTTTTTTAGTCTTTTACCAGAAACAGGTGTTTTATTTTGTCAAAAGCTTTTTCTCCATGTATAGATATATTCACTTGATTTTGTATTTATTATGAATAGGGTCTATTATGTTTAAGGTTTTCCTAATATTGAGCCAATCTTGCATTGCAGAATAAATCCTACCTGGTCAAAATGCTTAATTTTTTTAGTTGTGTTACTGGAAACTCTTTGCTAATATTTTATTTATATTCTTCCTCAGTATCCATTAGGAATATTGGTCTGTTGTTTTCTTTCTGATTCTTCCTTTCTGCTTTATGTATCAATACTATATTTATGCTACAGAAGATATTTAGTAGGATCCTTCTATGTTTTTTGCAAACAGTATGAATAATATTGGAATTAATTGTTCTTTGAATGTTTAATAAAATTTACTTAAAATCCATCTTTTGTTTTCTTTGAGAGTTCATTTATGTCCTATTTAATTTATTTTTTTCTTCTAATATTGGGTTAAGTTCTCTACTTCTTCCTTTATTAGTCTGAGCATTTTATGATCTTGCAGATATTCATCCACCTAATTCAACATTTTTACTGGCACATAATTGGCCAAAATAGTTTCTAATAATTTCTTTTTTTTCTTTTTCATTTCTTCCCTTTTCACTTTTGATACTGGAATTGGATTTTCTGTTCTTTTTGTTAAAAAAAAAATCTTACTGGCTAAAGGTAAATTTTCATAAAGGTGCTAATACACTCAGGAAATATGCATACTTCTGTCTGTTTCCATTCACTCACCACTAGAGTTCTTTCATATCTAGTTGGCTAGAATTTTATTCAGATCCTTTACTCCTTTCTTCTTTAGATTTGTCTTGGTTACATATTCTAGTTTTGAGAAGAATACAGTAAGATCCCTAGATGTTATAATTTTGCCATCTATTTTTTCCTTTAAATCAATTAACTATTCTTTTAATTCTTTAGATGCTATACCATTTGGTACATATATATTAAATATTGCAATTGATTAATTTTCTCTGGTGATTTTAGCCATAATGCAGTTTACCTCTTTTTCTCCTTTAATCCTTGTTTGAGACACAGGACTTTTTTTTAGTTCACCTTAAGCATTATAGTTTGTTTCACCTCATTCTGTATAGTGTGTCTGTCTTGTAAACAGCATATTGTTTGATTCTGCATTCTGATCCATTCTACTACATTCCTCCATTTTGTGCTCATCCCATTCACATTCACTATACCCAGTCTATGGTCCAGGTTTTATCCTCTTTTTTCCTTCTCTTCATGCTTCATCCTCTGAAGAAGAGGTTGTTCTGTTTATTACTAATACTTCCCTGAACCTACCCTCTCTCTAATCCTTTCCTCTCCCTGTCTTTCCTTGATTAATTATGTATCAGTTGTTAATAATGTATCAGCACCAAACTCTCTCTGTGTGTGTGTGTGTGTGTGTGTGTGTGTGTGTGTGTGTGTGTGTGTGATATGTCTGAGCTCAGAGCACTGGGAGATTTTGATGTAATTAGAGAGGTGGTCCTCACCCTCAACCTCAACTCCTATGGCTTCCTTATTCAGGAGGTTGGGTAATCTGTCCTCTCCAGGGCTTCCTAGATTAGAGCACTGGGGAGGAATATTTGTTCCCCCTGGGGATTCCTTAGTCAAGGAAATGGGTGTTCCCTCTACTCCCAGGGACTCCCTTGATTAAGGCACTCAGTAGCCTCTGACCCCCTTATAGCTTTTTTTAATTTTACATTAAATTTTTTTTCATTTATGAAATAACACAAGCATTTTCATAACAGTAGAATGTAAAAAGATAATTGCACATGAAACTGCAGCTCTATTATGTACAACTTGCTATTCCTTTAAATTATAATAAATTTATCATGTAACTTTTTTCCTTTTTTTTCCTCCTCTTCTCCCCTAAATATGGCTACCATTAGACAGATAGACAGACAGACACGCAGGCACGCACACACATGAGCATGCATATTCACATATATTTGCATATATGTAAAATAATTCTATACATATTTCAATTTCTCAGTTCTTTTTCTGGATACAGATAGCATCTTCCTTCATAGGTCCTTTGTAGTTAGCTTGTTTATTTATAATAGAAAAAATTTAGTCACTCAAAGTTGTTTTTAAAAATATTGTTAGTACTGTATACGACATTCTCTTGGTTCTGCTCATTTCACTCTTCGTTATTTCATACAAGTCTCTCCATATTTTTCTACAACCAATGAGCTCGTAATTTCTTATAGCACAGTAGTATTCTATCACAATCATATACTTATTTAGCCATTCTCCAGTTGATGGGCATGCCACAATTCTCAGTTCTTTGCCACCACTAAGACAGCTGCTATAAACACTTTGGAACATAAGGGTTCTTTTCCTTTTTCCCTAATCATCTTTGGAAGTAGGCCTAGTGGTGGTATTGCTGGGTCAAAGAATGTAGATAGTTTAAAATTCTTTGGTCATAATTCTAGATTGCTCTCCAAAATGGTTGAACAGTTCACAATTCCACCAACAGTGAGTGTTCCAATTTTTCCACATCCCTTCAACATTTTTCACTTTCCCCTTCTATCATTTTAGTCAATCTGGAAGGTGTAAAATGATATCTTAAGGTTATTTTAATTTGCATTTCTCTAATCAATAGTGACTTGAAGCATTTTTTCATATGACTATAAATTGTTTTAATCTCTTCATTGGAAAACTGCCTGTTCATATCCTTTGACCATTTATCAACTGGAGAAGGATTCATATTCTTATAGATTTGACAAAAATCTTTATATATTAAGATGTGAGACCTTTATCTGAAAAACTGTCTATAAATTTTTACCCCAATTGTCTGATTTCCTTCTGATCCTGGAGACATTTGTTTTATTTGTACAAAACTTTTTTAATTTAATGTAATCAAAATTATCCATTTTACACCTCACATAGTTCTCTATCTCTTCTTTATTCACAAATTGTTCACCTATCCATAAATCTGATAGGTAATATGTTTCAAGTTCTTCAAATTTTCTTGTAATATCTCTCTTTATATCTAGGTCATGTATCTGTTTTGACCTTATCTTGGTGAATAGTGTAAGATATTGGTGTATGCCTAGTTTCTGCCAGACAGCGTTTCAGTTTTCCCAACAATTTTTTTTAGCAAATAATGAATTCTTATCCCCAAAATTTAAGTCTTTACACTTTTCAAATACAAGGTTACTATATTCATTTGCAACTGTAAATTGTATGTCTACTCTGTACCACTTATCTAGCTTTCTATTTCTTTGCCAGCATCAGATAGTTTTAATAATTACTGCCTTATATTATAATTTAAGATCTGATATTGCTAAACATCCTTTCTTTACATTTTTATTAGTTCTTTTGATATTCTTAACGTTTTGTTCTTCCAAATGAATTTTATTTTTTTCTAATTCAGTAAAATAATTTTTTGTAATTTAATTGTGATGGCATTGAATATATAAATCAGTTTTATTATATTGACCCTGCCAGCCCATGAATAATTAATATTTCTCCAATTACTTAAATCTTATTTTATTTGTATTTTTTATTATTTTGTTCATCTAGTTCCTAGATTTGTTTTGGCAGGTGTATTCCCAGGGATTTTATGCCATCTAAAGTTATTTTAAATAAGCTAGAACCCTTCATAGTAACATCAAGTGTGAAATAACAATGCCCACTGTCACCAATATTATTAC